>NC_042623.1:38590042-38891154 GCF_901001135.1 Rhinatrema bivittatum | reverse complement strand
AACACCCCCCCCCCCCCCCCAGTTTGATAGCCTGTACAACCCCCAGTTACTCCCGACCCTTTAAACCTCTCAGATATGGCTCATTTGGGTTTTTTTGTTATAAACTTGCACACCATGCATAGCAGAAGTAAAGCTACCCGGTGGGGGGACCTCGGTGTGCGTGTCGGATCGCATAAGTATTTACTCGCAAATTTCTGGTTCAAGTATCGAAACGCCCATGTCCCGCCCCTTTTTGAGACATTCCGAAATGTGCAGGCAGCGGCATTCGCGTGCGTTTCTGGATAGCTTTTAAAATCCACTTGGCATGTTCAAGCCCAATGTATTCGTGTATCCCCTAATGAATGTGCCCGTCTGGCTTTTAAAATTCACCTTTGAAAGCTTGGACTACCTGAGCTTACACTGCAGCCTTAGCATTTACTTCCACTTGGGAACACTAGACACTAGAAATTATAAACAGTCTTAGATAATGTTAAAATAAAATACAAGGGAAAATGTATGCAAGTTTTCCTTGCTTCACAGTAGCCAGAATCAAGCTCACTCTGCTAGTGTCTCACTAAGCCTCTGGTTTAGTGAGACACTCTGCTAGTGACTGCAGAGTGTCTCACTAAACCAGAGGCTCTCTCTGCTCAAACTAGCTCTGGAACACTGTTTATCCAGGAGCAAAAACTCCTCCCCCCCATCTCATTCATTTTTTTGTAAATGGAGTCTAGCAGTGAGATTTTATTGAGACAAAATGCAAGAGTGACGCATCTTTTCATTAGAATTCAAGACTGAATAAGCAAAATGAATGTTTGCATTATACAAGCAATCACTCATCTTGAATACTGCTTGGCAACTTAAGGGACTGGCATATATATTTTGTAAATAATGTGCATATGTCATCTAATATGTCAGTCAGTGATAAAAGAGGAGTCTCCTCATACCCACATGTGCTTTATGAAGGCCTGCAGTTGTCTTTTCAAGCTATTTCTGTGGGACGGGCATATTCACAGCCCAACTTTCAAACCTGTCCGCGGTATGCTGCTCGTGTGAGTGGGATGAGTGGAGATTTATGATAGCATTTTATAAACTGTGCGGTGGGAGCTGCATGTTTTGGCCCCAAAAGTATATGCGAATGTTGGAGTACGCGTGTGTTTGGAATGTAGGTTCGCATGTTCTTTCTCTACCCACTTAAAAAATACACGTGTATATTTTTACGTGCCTCATAGCTAACAATTGTCATGCAGCAATCCGGAATGAATTGTAGAGGCAGATATTTTATAAAGTATGTGCACACGCAGTTCTGAAAATACTGACTTGCGCGCGTACTTGAAATCACCACTTCACTATCACTTCACCCAGACGCTTTAGCACCTCACCCTGAACCCTCACCAGTTCCAAAGACTTGCAACTCAAAAACTGCGGCAAAGGACAAGTCCAATTTCTATTGTACAAGTCGATTAGCGGGCGTAAAGTGTATGGTAATGTATGCGCTCATATCTTACAGAATAGCAACTTGCGTGCTTACTTCAGAACCCCACCCTAGAGTGACTATAGACAACTCCTTTTTTCCCCGTTAAAGTTTACGCTCGATACTGCAAGTTCGCACGTATTTTTGAGGTTTATAAAATAGCGCCTATGCACACACATGCTACATACACTTCTATAGACTATGTTGATGCATACAACCCCCCTGTAACTCTTTGAAAATTCCTCCATCAGTCTCCTTTATATACAGCACTATACAAGAGAAATCAAATTGAAAGATACCTGTTCAATATCCTTCTAACTACTTTAGATGGATGGGGGCTTTTCAGTTTTGCTAGTCAATTTGGATGTGGCAGAAGCCTTTGATTCAGATAATCATGTGATTTCACTAGCACAGTTACAAACTATTGGGTTAGGAGCATCTGTGCTATCCCTTGATTACTTCTAAAACTCAATTGTTGTCGGTTTAAATCATTATTTTCCTCTAAATCCAACTGAATAGCTACCCATTTCTCTAAAATGTTCCCCATACTTGTCAAGTTTTGAAAAGGCTTAAAATTACTCAATTCAGAACCCAGTTCTGTCCTGGACATACACCTGCCTTTTTCAGCTCCGCTGGAACTATCCCATCAAGCAGTGATTTATTTACTAAATACCTAATAACAGGGTAAATCTCTCCTGGCAATCTAGTAAGAAGCCAGAATGGAATTGGGTCAGCAGGGGAACCTAAAGTATGCAATTTTCTTACCATCCTAGAAACATCATCCATCTCCATCAATCTGAAACTCAACCAACCTGGTATATTACCCCCTAAATATCAAATCCTTCGAGTTTACTGGTTGGTTTCCCCGACAATTCCTCTGCTATATTCTGAAAAAAAAAATCTGCAAGAGCCTCACAATCAAACTCATCGAACTGCACCACCTCTGGCTTCTTAACCAGTGGCTTAACAATAGCAAATATTTCCTTTAGCTGATTAATGGAATGTGTATGCTCTCAGAATAAGATATTCCCCTGGCCGCCTTCTCACCTATATTCTAACTGGAACAGACACTCCATTCTGTTACTAGTAAGCCCTGGGCATCAGCGGTGCTTTTGGTTAGCATTCAGCGAGGACAGAGAGGAGTTCAGTTTTGTTATTTTTATAGGACCCAGCCAGTTTAGTGGTCCTGGCCAGGGTCGGGAGAGGTTTTTGCCTATCCAGTACACAACCTGTCTGGTGGGAATTCTCCCTCTGAGTACAATTTTGGATTTTTATCTTTTAAGTATTAGGGGCCTTACTGGAGCCTGTACACTGCTTGGGTTCAGGGACTGGAGAACCCCGGGCCTGAGGCTGTGCATGTTAGGGCAGACCCAACCCAGAAGTGGTGGTGACCTGCAGTAAGGAGGACCCCGGTGTTGTCTTCAGTTTTTGAGATTAAGTTCCACCATCCAGGAGGAAGTTTTGACTTCCTCCTTCCTGCCTGACTGAAGCACCAAAAGTCCTGCTCCACGGGAACTCTCCCATCAGGGATTTGAAGAAAATGACTAAGGACTGCATTAGAGCAAGAAGTTCTGAGTCGTCTAATGGTGAGCAAAGGCAAAGTTTACCATCAAAAGGGACACCCATCCGGTGGTTCTTAAGACCCTGGGCAGAGAGAAAGTTTTATCTCTCTGTGCAGAGACAGTACCTTTGTATCCTTGCCAGTTGGAGGGCTGCTTCTGCCATCAAAAGGACACCCTGCCCACCTGGGACCCTATTCTTCCAAGCCTTGGAGGGTAGAAATTCCCCTGGCTGGCCTTTGACAATCCTCCACCGACTGAGGAGGGCATTGTACTAAACCAATACTTTGGGCTGTGGTGGATCAAGATTTGTGCAAGTTTTACACATTGTTCATCAGTAAAGAACTGTTTTGGACACCAGCACAGTGACTCCAGTCAACTTATTTGGCACAATCAGCACACATTGGGACAGACATACACTGGTTACCCCAGGGACGACGGGACAGACACAAGAGGCCACCCTTAGCACGTGGGGCCTTGGGAGAAATCTCCCTCCTCTCTCCACTTAGGATACAAGCCTTGAAATCAAGAGACCTTGTAAAGCTAGACTGGGAGGGTTCCTGCCCCACAGAGTACAACAAATTCTTTCCTGGCCTCACTGGGTAGCAGAATACACCTGGGGTTGGGGGTTAATATAAACCTCCCTGACCTCTCTCTAATTTAGAACCGCGCTACCGTTGCTCACTTCCACGCAATAATTTCCTCTCTTCATTTAAAATGCTAAAGAATACCAAGGAAACGTCTTTTATTAGTAATCAAAATCTTCTGTTCAGAGGCAATCTTACTATACATCTGCCTCAGATATCTAAACAATGCAGAAGTCAACCATCATCTTCATTAATCTTAAAGCCCACCCTCGCCCATTCTTCCTTAAATAAATGTAAGTCGGCTTCCAGTCTCACTATCTTTACTTTTGCCATGCGTAAATTCTCCAAATGCACAATAGTAATCCTCCCCAAAATGAGATAATGGTCCGATTAAAGTACTGGCAATTGTTCTCTTAATATGTAACTCAAGAGTTTGAACAAGAATAATCTGGGCATAAAATCAAATTCAGTGAGTAGCGCCAAGAACCAACTGAGACATTCCTACCACAGCCATCAAGTCTAGAAATTGTTGTGCAGCCTTAGAGTTGGCACTGCTCACCTGTAAATTAAAATACCTAAGTAAAATAACATTTGGATTAGACAATATCAAACTCCCAAAACCGTCAAACAATTGTATCCTTTCGGCCACCTGTAAAGCTGGTGAGGCATAAATCAAACAAAAGCATCAATGATAAATTTTAACCATTAACACAGCCACCCATGCACCAGGCGCAACAGGATTTTTCTGTAGTATCTGGCCCTTAGTGTCTGTAATGTTTATTTGAAGCGTGCACAAGATACGTTGCTACTGCAGTTTTAACTCTTTTACCTCTTACGGTTTGTACCATTTCTGACAGAGTAGAAAGAAGTTGAGATTCAGTCTTGAAGAATAAGTGTGAAATGTATGCATTAAACTCAAAAGCAAGTGAATAAACGGGCTAGTAGTAAACCAAAGCAAAGTAAAGAAAGACTGCTTTAGAGTCCACATGCTTACAAGAAGCTTAGAAAAGATTTTTCTCCTTTTGTTTGGCGACAATACCAAGCCTCGGAATACTCCTACAAACAAAAAAAGATTTCAGAAGCCAAAGTGGACCATTTAAACAAGCAAACAATATTAGTTTTTCCTTATTTGGGTTAACTTTAAAGAAAGCGAGACAGAAGGAATGTCTACCAGAAAGCTTTTTGCAGGAGTGCCCAAATCTTCGCTCTTCTTTGCTAGTCTCCTTGCCCTGGCTCTTAAAGAAGTCTTTTTCGGAAAGCACGCATTTCATACTTGCCCTGAGCAGGCTCCTCTTGTTCTTTAATTCCAAAATTGAGCATGACCCAGCATACACAGCCCGGACAATAAAAGCATTTGTCGCGCGAAGTGAGATCACCGTCAAGTCTATCTGTGCAGGATCGCACACGTAGCAAATGCAGCCAACAACGGCTCATGTGGCAGTCTTTGACTCCTTGTATTAAGCATAATCGTACGCAGTGCAGCCTAATTGAGACCCAAGTAGGCGAGTAAGTGTAAGGCCCTTCCTCAGCTCCACCCCCCCCAGTAATGCCTCTGGTTGCTGAGGCCGTACGCATGTGCACGGACCTGCACAGCGGCAGGCTAGTTTCGTGTTTAAAGCACTGTTTTACCCGTGAAAATGCTTTTGAAACTTACCCTCCCCTATGTTAGGACCTCGAGTGCTGAAAAAGCTCAGGTCAAACTTTTATGGTGAATATAAGTCCTGATACTTGGCCGCATAAAGGGACGCCTCAAAAAAATATACAAAAATGGCAACTTTCATTTGAGGGCTCAGGGAAAATCAATGTCCAGTTTGGGCTTTGGCCATGACCTTTGAAAAGCTGCTGAAGCTGGTGGAAAGCAGTGGGAGAAAGCCACCATCGACATTAAGGTTAAAGGAAGATCCTCTTCCCCTCACCTTCATGCCAGGATAGAAGCTTCGTTTTCTGCCAGCAACCCAGTGTTATACAGCAATGCTGGGCATTTTTCAGTCCTGTTTCCAAAATAATATGCATCTATGCACAGGAGAGATACCCTTTTGAAATAAGGTCCTTTAAGGCCAACATTTTTTAGAAGATGAGCACCTAGTTTAGGTTCCTAAGTTAAGCACATACTTTCAGCCCAACTTAAGAGGCTAAGTTTTCACCTGAAAATTCACATAAATGTAGGTGGCTAAATTTAGGGCTGCATTCATTTGCCTAGATTTAGGAACCTAAATTAATGCCTAATTCTGAAAATCAGTGCTAAACTATATTTGTCTCCCCCATCTAACTCTGCCCCCTGTAGCCACCCACTCTTTAGGCTCCTAAATTTCAGATCCTAATGAAACTAGCAGCCTACATTTAGGGACTCAGCTCTAGTAAGTTTTCAAAATGGCAAATTTAGGAGCCTGACTCCAAATGTGTGGAGCCTAAACTTTTGAAAACTGGCCCTCTTTATATCTAGAAAACAACATGCAACACGTACACCACACAAAGTATAAGAAAGGTGTCATAAGTGTAAACCCTGGGTGGGATAAAATCTAGATACTGGAAAGCAAAGGCACACAATCAAGGATCTGACCCTACTCGCAAACAATTCTCCCTGTGGGGGACGCATGGCTTCAAGGCCCTTTTGCATGTATCACAAATAAACGGCCCATTAGGTGCCTTGACATATAGCACTGATAATCTCTAGTCTATGACAGCAACAAACACACTGGAAGCAGAGTGGTTTCCAACTTCTTTGACTATAGTTGATCAAATGGGTGAAAAAGGTTGATTATAGCCCTTTGATGTTAAATTCAATTGATGTACATTTTGGAAAAACAAATTTGTGACTTTACTCTTCTAATAGTAGTCTTGAAAATTCGTAATAGCCAATTCCTTATTAATTCAACTCCCTTCCAATTAATGAGATCAAATAAAGTGTAAACATTTCTCAAAGTTCAGAATACATTCTTCCCATATAGAAATGGTTAGAAAATAGTCCCAATTATCTCCATCACTGCCACCCCACTGTGGGCCTTAGCATGCCCTTCCTCCTGTTTAAAATGGAAGCCCACATGGAAGGATGATAGGGCCAACGCAGGGGATGTAGGAGGTAAGTTGAACTGTTGTCTCCAGTACTGTGCATGAATAGCAGCAAGACCCATGATCGACCCACTGCTTTGGATGACAGAGGGAATCTGCTGTGGCAATGGTTAGAGCCCGGGGTAGGGGTTTGGAGCAACATGTCCAATTCTGATGCTGCCAAGAGTGGCAGACTCCTGGAGCTGGAGAGTAGAGTCCCAGAAGCCATACTGGAACCGGATAAAACTGGAGCCTTTCCAGGTTGACACACTTTTTAAAGGACCAGCAAATAGATGTAGTAGTAAATGAGCTTTTGAGGCCTCACATCTGAAGATCAGGCCTGTGATCTCTCAAAAATTTGCTCTACTACTACTATTACGTTTCTTGTTGGTCTTCGGGTGGACAATTTTCAAAAGCCGTTTCCCTGGGTAAACACCCATTTATTCAACTGAAAGACCTGTCTGAAAACTGCCTGCCTTTCCCCTTAACCCAGCTGAAAGTATGCCCAGGGCGCCACAGCACACAGACTTTATCCAGGTTTGAAGGAGGCGTTCCTGGGGGCAGGCTCTTAGAAAAAGGTGTGTGGACGTTTTCAAACGTACGTGCGCCATTTCCCGGCCAAATTCAGCCCGCACAACAAAAAAAGCAGGTGTGGGCCTGTGATCCATTTCCATAGGGAACCTATGCAAAAGCTTTCCCGTTATAAAGTCTGCAATTTAACATGTGGCAGGCTATTCTGGGAGCTGCCCTCTTAAAGAGTATCATGACCAAGACAGAATGAAAATCTGCTGATGCCATTTATCTACCATGAGGCAGGATGCTTGCTCCTGATTATCTCCTTATCACACATTGCTGAATAGCTACTAACACTGCATTAAAACACAGAAACGCAGACTACGACAAAGGACATCAGTCAGACCCACCCAATCCGTTCAGCTCCAATATTTGATCTCAGCCCTCACAATTAAAGCTCTTCTATATCTGTCCCATCCTTTCTATAGTTCCGATATGATTTTGCTCCTTCACCTTCAGGCAAATGCTGTTCCCGGGGGAGGGTGGGGGGTAAGTATTTCCTTATGTTATCCTGAATTTACTCACCTCCAGCTTCATACCATGAAATTCCTTCCCACTGAATAAAAAATGGTTACCAATATTACCTCCTGTTACTTACACCTCTCATTCCTCTCCAATATAATACCTAGTCCCTCTAGGATCTTCACTACTTAGATTTCAAGGTACTATTTAATATCATCTGAGTTTCTATCTTACCAAACATATTCTAGCTTTAACAATTTTTACTTTTCTGATTTATGACAATGTCGGGCGGATTTTAAAAGCCCTGCTCGCGTAAATCCGCCTGGATTTACGCGAGCAGGGCCTTGAGCGCCGGCGCGCCTATTTTCCATAGGCCACCGGCGCGCGTAGAGCCCTGGGACGTGTGTAGGTCCCGGGGTTTTTGGAAGGGGGCGTGTCGGGGGCGTGCCGGAAGGCAGGACCCGATGATGCAGCGTTTCGGGGGCGGGGCGTGATGTTTTGGGGGCGGGGCGTGGCGCCGGCCCGGGGGCGTGGTCCAGGCCTTCGGACCAGCCCCCGAGTCGGAGGACGGCGCGCCAGCAGTCCGCTGGTGCGCGTAGATTTACGTCTGCTTCTCGCAGGCGTAAATCTATGGACAAAGGTAAGGGGGGGGTTTAGATAGGGCCGGGGGGGTGGGTTAGGTAGAGGAAGGGAGGGGAAGGTGAGGGGAGGGCGAAAGAGAGTTCCCTCCGAGGCCGCTCCAATCGGAGCGGCCTCGGAGGGAACGGAGGCAGGCTGTGCGACTCGGCGCGCGCCAGCTGCCCAAAATCGGCAGCCTTGCGCGCGCCGATCCAGGATTTTAGAGGATATGCGCATATCTTATAAAATCCAGCGTACTTTTGTTTGCGCCTGCTGCGCAAACAAAAGTATGCGATCGCGCTGTTTTTAAAAATCTACCCCTGTATGTCAAAATTTGGAAGGAAAAATCAAGGTATATTAAACTATTTATCTAAGTTTTGTTCAACCTCTTCGATTCTGGCTATTTTACACATAAGACCGGAAGATTGGGTTTCCAAATGGCAGATTAAATTTAATGTGGACAAGTGCAAGGTGATGCATATAGGGAAAAATAACCCTTGCTGTAGTTACACAGTGTTAGGTTCTATCTTAGGAGTTACCACCCAGGAAAGAGATCTAGGCGTCATAGTGGATAATACATTGAAATCATCGGTTCAGTGTGCTGCGGCACTCAAAAAAGCAAACAGAATGTTGGGCATTATTAGGAAGGGAATGGTGAATAAAACGGAAAATGTCATAATGCCTCTGTATCGCTCCATGGTGAGACCGCACCTTGAATACTGTGTACAATTCTGGTCGCCTCATCTCAAAAAAGATATAGTTGCACTGGAGAGAGTGCAGAGAAGCACAACCGCTTCCCTATGAGGAAAGGCTGAGTTTATCGGCGGCCATTTTCATTACTGACAGACGGCCGGTTATGAAAACCGACACCAAGTTTACCGGCGTCAGTCTTCATAACTCGGCGGTCTGCCAAGTTATTTTATTTTATTTTTTACTTTAAAAAAGAAGTACAGAAAAGCAGTTTTTTCAACTTTTCTGTACTTCTTTTACCTGCACTCAACTATTAACGCCTGCTCCAGGCAGGTGTTAATAGCTGAGCGATAAATGGACGTCTGAGATGCACATTTATCTTTTTGCATGCGGAGTGAATGAGTAATAGGCTCATTCACATGCATTTGTATGTGATGAGCGCTATCTCATTCACTCCACGACGGACGCGTGTTAAATAGGCGCTAATCCCCCTATTGCATTAGGGGGTGGATTACCGCCTATTTACCCCACGTCCAACTGCGGGTTATACAGTGCGCTCGGCTGAGCGCACTGTATTGCATTGGCCCCAAAGGAAGTTAACACCAACGTTTCTCCTTGGAGCAAGTCATTAACACCTTTGTCCTCATTGAGGATATGGAGGGCAGATCTTCTCTAACCTGAGGAGCCCCAGACACAGGGTTCCCTGTGCCCTCTGACCAAGTGGTGCATAGGCTCTAACAAATCTCTACCAATTAAATTGTAAAAACCCGCAAAACAACCCAGAGGGAAAATCTGGACCAGACAGTGAGTGGACTGGATAAGGACAACCCCTCCCAACCTTGATCAGGCTCGCCAGGCAGGTTGGGCCTGGTTCCTCTGATTAGGCCTGAAAAAAAACATCTCAGAAAAAAACTCCCCTCTACCTCATAACTGCTAGCAAACCATAAGGGACTGCCTCCAGAATGTCTGGAGAGAGTTGCATAAAACCTCTCTCAAAGGGAATGACAATTCCAGACCCCTCAAAGGGAGGGGCCGTATTTCAATGGTAACCTCCCCCATTCATTAACCTACACTACTCTTACTAAGGGGTTCACCCAGGCCTTAATGGTAACAGAATTAGGTGTCTGTTACATGTATTTATTTATTTATTTATTTATTATCTAGATCTATTACCCACTTTTTTGAAACAGAAAGTCACCCGAGGCGGGGTTCACAGCGTTAGAGCAGTGGCATAACAATAGAGATCAGTAGCAGCTTACAATAGAATAAGGTGCATGGTGAGGACCGACCAGAAAGAAATCATCAATATTGCCTAACCTTAATAAGAACTGTAAATTCCTAACTTGTAACCTTTAGAGGCCAGAGCTAACCATAGATTCAGTCTTTCATCCATAAAAGTACTATAGCTCATCTATAAAGTGAGATTGATCATCCATAAAATAATATGTTTGAAAAGACCATCACTGGGGCAAGTAGGGGCTTGCACAATACCAGTGGATTCAGATTCCAAATGTAGTTGTCTCCTTTCACAGTTGCAATAAGGGAAAAGAAGAAAGGGAATTTACACTGGCTGAGATTTTGTGACTATCTCTTGAAACAGAACCACTAGCTGTCATCTAGAGGCTCAGAGCCGTGCTTGCCTCTTTTGTCTCACTGGAACAGGTAGCATGTTGATTAATATGAGCTATGTATATCAGCGATACAAGAAAGTTTTGTTCTAAATGCACGCACACACACACACACACACACACAGCCGGAGCTAGCAGCTTAAGAGCCTGACAGATAAACAGCGTCACTATGACTAACACTTTGTTGCACCATACCAGCACATTTATATTTAATGAATATAACATGCCCAAGGTGTTGATTATTCCAGTAACAATGTTGTCTTTTTTCTAAATTCAGACTTTAAAGTTGCAGTCTAAATTAGCGCTTCTCAGATATAGCGTAATTATGAAGTGCAGGAAATAGATTTCAAAACACTACTGAATACATTTTCAAAGGGTTTCCACACGGAAAAACAGTACATCCACGTGTTATAAAATAGCCTTAGGCGCACGTGTGTGTGCGTCTAATTTTAAACTTGTGCACGCCCAGCAGCGTAAGTCAGCATTCGGACGCTCAGGTGACTGTATTTTATAACAGACACACATCCAGCCAAAAACCACTTTCACCAGTTCATCCACCAGTTTACCCGGTGTTCAGACAGGTCTTCCAAACCCACTGGTTCTTTAGCCTGCCCCCCACCCGCCCAGTTACCCCAGGCCCTCATAGTCTTCACAGCTGCCTGGAAATTATTTGTTCAGACTTACACCTCAACCATGCCAGACGTGAAGTATGCACCATTGTACCTGGAAATGCAGTCTACGTGCACAGCTCTTGGCCCTGCTCTGTAATGCCCACATTCCTCTCCTATGTGGGCCAATGCAAGATATTTGCACACTGGCACTCGTGCGCGCATCTGGACCGCTTATAAAATCCAGTGGACACGAGCATGTGATAGACGCCTGCACATCTCCCAATTTTGGTACGTGCCCACTTTTTAAAATTCACTTTCACAATCTTATTAGTATTGTAATTGTAGCGATTACGATAAAATATTAGGGGTTTTTTTTTGGGGGGGGCGTGACTTGCTGCTCTCCAAGAATTACTTGGTTTTATTTGTAAGGGTTATTGTTTATTTTGGCATTGTTACTTCTGTTATCACTAATCCCCTCAGAAAATGGTAGCATAATAGAGATCTATGAGTTAAGGCAATGCTATTCCAACGAGACTTTTCAATTAATCTGGAGTGATTTATTGTACTGATTTTAAGCTAGCATGTTATTTTTATACTGTTTTAGCGTTATTTAGCTTAACTCATGCCACAGAATGTCAAAATAGTGATCTTAAGTTATGATGTTATTTTTATACTTTTTTTTATTATGTCTATGTTTTATTGTATATTGTACATCACTTAGCATGTTCCATTAAGGGTGAATTATAAATACTTAAATAAACCAAAAGTAACTAAATCTGCATGCGTCTTTGGCGTTCTGTTGCTCAGCAGCATGTGGCTTTACTCTTGTTACAGGATAGAACTGGTCACCACCTTCCTTTTCTCCATTGCAGGGACCAACACTATGAAGTGATGTAACACTTCTGGTTAAAAGTAGGGTTTGAAAGGACAATGCAAACACATGAACATAACAAGTGCCGTATCTCTGACTGCGGCCACTTAGAAGTAACGGGGAGATCCATTTCATGTTGCTCACTAAAGTAGTAAGAGGTGGTGAATGAAAAAATATTTACTTCAATTTATTTTAAAATTGAGAGAGTAACTAACTGTTACTGTCAAGGAAGGAAACACCTTGCATGTTTAAGTTTATATGCTTGATTTATTGCCATTCCCGTAGGCATCACGGCAGTTGACAATATAAAATACATATCAAATAAAATTCCATATACATATGCAACACGGAATCAACACCCAAAGCATATACAGCATTAATCAATGAAACAAAAACATACGCAATATTAAATCAATGCAAAAACCCCTCATCAAATCCCCACAAAATTGTGTGAATGAACATGTCCTAGTAAGTCTAAATCAACCACTACAGCGAGGTTGGCTGGCTTGTGACCCTGAACATTCTCTTGGATGCTTCTGTAAAACAGCAGAAGATTAACCCTTCAACTACAAGGCCTCTGCAACAGAAAATTGTTTTCCTGGCCCTGGGTTTCTGATGAATTTGATGAACTTGACAGATCTCAAGTTCACAGCAGGTTTACAGTTAAACTGTATGCTCCATACTAAACCACTGGAAGATCCACATGCAATGTATGTGCACATCTGGGAGGCAAGAAGTTGACATCTGCTCACATCTAGACCAAAGTAGGCAACTATTCTTAGGGATAGATTTTTAAAAAATGCGCGCGCGTCCATGTGGCGCGCACACATGGACACGTGATTTTATAACATGCGCGTGCCGGTGCACGTGTTATAAAATTGGCAGTGGTGCGCGCAAGGGGGGGGGGGGGGTCGAAATCGGCAACTTTCGCAAGGTGACGCATCGGGGCCTTCGCCAGTTCCCTCCAATTAAGGAGCGGACTGGGAGGGAACTTCTCTACCCCTACCCCAGTCTCCCTTCTCCTCCCCCTCTCCTCCCCACCCCCTAAATCTAATCTCCCGTACCTTTTTGTTGTTGTTCTGTATGTTGCTGCTCCTCCGGAGAAGAAGCAACTTACGCGCGCCGGCCAACTGCCGGCGTCTGCAGCCCCGCCCCCCTCTGCCCCCCCAGACCACCCTTCTCTGCCTCCCAGACCCCCCCCCCCCTTTTCAGGCCCCGGCATTAACTCACATCCCGGGATTTACACGCGTGGCCGGGACTGTTTGAAAATTGGCCCGGCGCGCGTAAGGCCCAGCCACGCGCGTAAACCCCGGGATTTCTGCGGGCCTGGGTTTTAAAATCCGGCCATTCATGCAGAGCCATTTTAGAATGCTTTAATGGCCACTATAGAAAAAAAAAAGTTTATTTGCAAATGAACCATAATTATGTTTGCCCTTGTTTGTTCTAATTTTAGGCCATTTATTTGACAGCAACAATGCATGTCTTGTTCTTTGCAAAATGACCAGACATCCTAATGCATTTTGACATAACAGAAACTAAGATTGATCAAGAAAGACTAAAATATTGATTTGCATTGAGATTTATGACTAACATATCACTTAGAAGAGCTAAATGCTACCAAGATTATCCCCTGATGAAACTGAATTATAAATTTTCAAGGACTATAATTCATTTCTTATTAAGCAGCCATAAATGTTATTTTTTAATATGTTCTATTAGCTAAAAAGTCATTTTAAAGTCACTGAAGTGCATGACTACACAAGAGACCTTCAGTATTACAAAGGATTTTTAACTGTGCCAGGCAATGCAAACTCATCTCCAGTTGGTTTCTCATACACAGAAGCAATGGAGTCACTGTAACACCGACTGACACTTGATAAATTCCAGGTCCATTTTTAAAACACACTGACTGGGAAAAATACCTGGGCAAATTTACTGTTAACTCTAAATGGATTTTCAATCAAACCTATCTGGCTGGGTTTTTGGCTTAAAATCCAACTAATATATGCCTGGCTAGATTTAGGCCTGCCATTATTCCGCTCAGAGTTAACTGGATAATTTAACTGGCTATTGCTGAAAAACAGTGCTAGCCAGCTGTCATATAATGCGTATGCTCTTACCTGATACACCCGCTAGAGGTTAATCCGTAGCCACGTAAGAATCCATACTAGCACTGCCCAGACCTCACCCTCACCTGCACACATGCCCCTCTTCTGGCAAACTCTCCCCTGCCAACTGGATTTCTGCTTGCTTTTGAGCAAACCCCTGCCCTTGGGCTCTTCCCTGATGGTTTCCAAGGACGCTGCAATGTCACAACAACCTGGGATCACAGAGTTCCCAAAAAGGCACACATTCACACCGGGCTGGATTTGCATTGCTGGCGCCCGTAGGCAGTGCTGGGAGGAGGTGGGGGGTGGGAGGCCCCCTATCCCCTGAGATGCGGGGGGTGGTGGAGATGTCCATTCCCAGCCGCTTACCAACAGCCCCTTCTTCCCAATCCCACAGCGGCAGCAACCTATAAGATGAAATTCAGCACGAGGGCTGCAGCCCGGCCGCTGCACACTGGAGGCCCTGCCTCTCACGCGGGTTTCCATCGTAACAGGAAGTCTGTGTGGAAGGAGGGGGCAGGCCCTCCAGTGTGCAGCAGCCGGGCTGCAGGACTCACGCTGAGTTTCATCTTATAGGTTGCTGCCACTATGGCACGGGTCAGCGCCACTGTAGATAAGCGGTTCAGAAGCAGGCCCCCAACAGAGGTGTGCAGCAGCGGCAATGCTCCAGCACTCATCCAAATTTGGCACCGGAGGCAGTTGCCTATGATGCCTCTTCCTAAATCTGGACCTGTATTCACAGACCACTTACTAAAAGATCATTCAGTAACTTATCTGGATCACCGATCAGTTCCATACATAATGCTAAAAAATGTAAAATGTTTATCATTGACAATGCTGACTAGAGCTGATAAAAAAAAGAGTGACAAGCTGCAATCAACAAATAGGGGGGGGGAGTTGATTTTCACAATTAACACTACTTTTTTTTTTTTTTTTTTTTTTTTAATCAATGATTTGTCTGCAAACGTAAGCAATGCAGTTTTTCTCAGCAGGACAGGAGTTAATCCCTACTAGATTCGCAAAGCAGACTTCTGAGGCTGTTATATTAAAAACAGCTGAAAGGCAAGGCACTGCTTCTGGGCAGTCCCCACACAGAGCCTCACAGCACTCAAATGTTGAGTCTGTAAACCGTGTCAGTGCTCAGCTCACAGCTGCACGCTCCTCACTTTCTCAGTGGGTGGACTGTCCCTCCATCTCTGTCAGCTCCTGTTGTCTGTAAGTGCCAGCAGCCACCGAGCTAGCTGCCTCACAGTGTGACCACACCACTGGCTCAGAATGGCAGGAGATGAATTAAATTTAGCTGGCCCTGGGGGGGGGGGGGGGAATCATTTTAACTATTTAGGTTTAACTAGCTAAACTCCTGAGGAGGCCGATGTTAAAAAAAAAAAAAAAAAAGTGAATTAAATATGTGAGCTAAATTTTAATCTTCACTAATGCGGTTAAAATTGAGCTGACTCCCAACGCTAATGGTATGCAAATACATCGGGAGTTGGAAAAAAAAAAAAAAAGCATGGTAGTCTGAAAATAGACGCAGGAGAAATGCTTAGCGAGCATAAAATACGACCTGTGCACATAAACAGGGCCTGTCGGGGCTTTGGGCTTGCCCTGGTGTGCCGGTTGGGCCGGTCACAGGCCTGGTGCTGATCTCAAGCGGCCCCATGCTTGCGGGATCAACGCCAGTCTCCTGCAGCAGCTCTTCTACAGAGCGGAAGCCTCCCCCGAGGCTCTCCACTTCATTTATTTATTTAGACATTTCATATACCGTCGTTTGATGTCTAGATCACAACGGTTTACAAAAATAAATTCATAGTTATGACTCAAACAAACAAACAAATGGTTACGGAGGTGGTATTCACAGGCAGCAGGCATTAGAATCTATCAAGTGAGATTTTCTAGTACGTATTAATTGATCTAGTACTATAGGTAGCTCATTGTATTTACTTTCATTTTCTCTGCAGCAGCTCTTCTACGGAGTGAAAGCCTCCCTTGAGGTTCTCCACTTCATTGAACTTATTTCATTTTCTCTGCGGCAGTAGTAGGGGGCTCCCCGGGCTTGTTCCCACTGCCGCTCAGAAGCCCATCTCTGTCACCTTCAGCTGCCTCCCCTTGCACCTGCTCTGCCTCTCCCGGTGGGAGGCAGCTAACAAACCTCCCTCAAGGCCTCCTCTGCCAATAGTCTTCTCATCCTTGCAGCAAAAAAGAAAGAAAAAAAAACAAACCAGTAAGGGAGCCTTGCAACCTGTCCCTTCCCACTCAAAGGAAGGCCTCTTCCTAAAGCATTAACTGGCAGTCCACCTGCCTGGTTTCACCACCACCACCACCACCAATGTAAATTAAAACTTTTGGGGTTTTTTTGTTTTTGTTTTTTTTACTGATCTCAGTGAGTCACTGAGCTGTATGATTATCTGCAAAAGAATGTATGTGTGCCTGTGAGCATGCATGTGTGTAAAACTCTGTGTGTATGTGAGCTTGCGTTTAAGCGAGAGAGTGTGTGTGTGTGTGTGTGTGTGTGCCTATGAGCACAGATGTGTGTGAAAGTGTGTGTGTGCAACAGTGTATGTATGAAAGATAAAGGAGAAAGTCTGTGTACACATCCCATTCCTGACTAATCTACAATTTCAGGTTGACTGGATTCAAATGTTCCCAGCTATGGAGTGCAAGGGATTTTTAATCCTTATTAGTTTTAAGTATTATTTGATATTTCTGCTGTTTGGAAATTTTTTATTGGTGTTTGGAAACTTTTAAAAATGTTTATGCAAGTGTTTAATGATTGGAAATGGATATTATTCATCAGTTGTTTTAAAATATTTATTCTTTTTATTAATATGGTTCAGCTATTATGATTTTACATTTCTTGATTTTATGTTTGATATTTTATGTTTCTGTTTTTCCATGGTTTAGTTTTTGTCCGCGTGTTTCTTTTTAATTTTATGAACTCTTTATTCTGTATTTGTTGAAGATCTATGTATTCTGCATGTGTGACAGAGGTACAACATTCTGCTAGCGTGAGGTGTCTTTGTAGGGATCTGATACAGTCTAGCTTGTTCTCTTTTCCCAATAGAGGGTGTACTGGTGTTCTACAGCTTGTTGTAATATTTGCAGTGTTACCTTTTCATAGCTGGATTGTTGCTGTTTAAGTGCTGGCAGTTAGTGCTGTTTCGGAATGGGAAGTTTACTATATTGTAATGGTAATTCAGTTTAGTTATGGCTTTCTGAGGGCCTGCCCACATTTAATGTGCTTTGCAATAAGCCTAATACTATATGGCAGGGTGGCTAACTCTGGTCCTTAAGAGCCACAAATAAGTCTGGTTTTCAGGTTATCCACAATGAATATGCTTAAGATAGACTTTTATGAACTGCCTCCATTGTATGCATTATATTTCAAGAATATTTTAAGTGGAAATCCTGAAAACTAGACCTGGTTGTGGCTCTTGCGAACTAGAGTTGACCACCGCTGCCATATGGGTTCTAAGTGTCTTTTTTGCAGGGTATGTGATATCTTTACCTCAGAAGATTGTACTCTGTCCTATTGCATGTAAAATCTGTTATAAATGCGTAGTTTTCAATTATATATGGGGAGGGTGAGACCAGGTGGTGGGTGCAAGACTGTAAGTTTCAACTAGGCCAGGGGTGGGCAATTCCGGCCCTCGAGGGCTGCAAACCAGTTGGGTTTTCAGGATATCCTTAATGAATATGCATGAGAGAGACCTGCATACACACTGCCTCAGTTGTATGCAAATCTATTTCATGCACATTCATTAGGGGTATCCTGAAAACCCGACTGGTTTGCAGCCCTCGAGGGCCGGACTTGCCCACCCCTGAACTAGGCTGTCTGTACTCTTGCACCAGCCCTCGCTGCATTGACTCCATGCAGGATTCCATCTGGAGCTGTGCTGCTTTGGGCTGGTGGATCTCCCTACTCTCGACTGTGGCAGAGATACAGTATTTGCAGCCTAGGCCAAGGTTTCATTTTCTTTAAGCCTCTGAGGAATCCAGTAGCAAGGATCACTTCTAGTCCCTGCTCTCCTGCAGTAGGTAAACAGAGCAGAGCCTGGGGAACCATAAAACATTAGATTCTGTGTAGCACACAAGTAGGGACTTTTGCTTTCAGTTTTTTTTTTCTGTTTCACAGGAATTTATCAGTATTTATTACAATTACCTTGAAAAACAACTAGCCTTTTTTTTCACTGATTTTTCCCATTTTTGTTCTTGTTGTAATAAACAGTGATAAATTCCCAGGAAAAATAAAAAATTGAAAACAAATGTCCCTTAACATGGTATTCAGAAATGTGCTGGAGTGGCAGAGGAGAGTAGGTGGAGGTAGAAAAGTGGATGCAATCTACATTCGCAGAAAAGGAGGGGGTGAGCCAGGAGGATATGCTTGTTCGTAAGGCTTACGGGCTGATACTGTATGTGCGATTCAGTAAATAAATGTATTTAAATTAGGACCGGCGGTAAAAAGAGGCTCTAGGGACACTAGCGAGTCCCTAGCGCCTCTTTTCGGACAGGAGCGGCGGCTGTCAGCGGGTTTGACAGCCGATGCTCAATTTTGCCGGCATCGGTTCTCGAGCCCTCTGACAGCCACGGGTTCGGAAACCGGATGCCGGAAAAATTGAGTGTCCGGTTTTCAAGCCGTGGGCCTATTTCAAATTTTTTTTTTTTTTACTTTTTTAAATTTTCGGGACCTCCAACTTAATATTGCCATGATATTAAGTCGGAGGGTGCACAGAAAAGCAGTTTTTACTGCTTTTCTGTGCACTTTCCCGGTGCCCGGAGAAATTAGCGCCTACCTTTGGGTAGGCACTAATTTCTGAAAGTAAAATGTGCGGCTTGGCTGCACATTTTACTTACTGTATCGCGCGGGAATAACTAATAGGGCCATCAACATGCATTTGCATGTTTATTATTATTATTTTTTTTATATACCAACATTTGATCTCAACTGAGATATCACACTGGTTTACATTCAGGTACTGTAGGTATTTCTCTATCCCCAGAGGGCTTACAATCTAAGTTTTTGTACCTGAGGCAATAGAGGGTAAAGTGACTTGCCCAAGGTCACAAGGAGTGACAGTAGGACTTGAACCCTGGTCTCCTGGTTCATAGTCCACTGCTCTAACCACTAGGCTATTCCTCCTCCCTTGTTGCGGGAGCTATTAGATTCGGGCGGGGGTTGGATGCGCGTTTTGGACGCGCTATTACCCCTTACTGAATAAGGGGTAAAGCTAACGCGTCAAAAATGCGCGTCCAAATGCCGGCTAACAGTGCGCTCTGTCGGAGCGCACTGTACTGTATCGGACTGTTAGTCTTAGTAAGTCTTTTGTCTGAGGTGGCTGGGCTGAGTTCTGATATGGGCAGCTGCCTGTGAAACCAGTGAATCTGCTGGAGAGTGGGAATGGGAAAGGGAGGGGACTACTGCAGGCTGGGGAATGGCTAGCAGTAAGCAAGAACTTTACATAATGATGCAGCAGTGCTAGGATGGGAGATACATTGAATGAGCACATGAGCAATAGTATGACAGCAGAATGCATGTGAGTCAAAGTGCGTGTGGGTTTGTACCTGACACTGGCTGGAAGTGTGGTTGACTCATTGCTTGCCACTATTTGAGACTTATCTGGCTATCTTACTTAGATCTAGATTCATTAAAATGCCATAATTATAGCGGAAATAATGCCTGCGATAAAACATGGTTAGGCTAATTTCCCTGCTCCCATAAGAACATGCCATACTGGGTCAGACCAAGGGTCCATCAAGCCCAGCATCCTGTTTCCAACAGTGGCCAATCCAGGCCATAAGAACCTGGCAAGTACCCAAAAACTAAATCTATTCCATGTTACCGTTGCTAGTAATAGCAGTGGCTTTGAAAACAAAGCATAGGTAATTTCCGCAACGCACTCACAAAAGAGAGAGAGAGACTCTATAGAGCCACTATGTCAGTTTACTATTTAAATAGATATATCACATAAAGCAAGCTGAGTCTGGAGTGTACCCCCAACACACTGTTACAAAATCCAATACACCCCCCACTTGTCTATGCAAAAAAAAATTTTTTTTCAAGATTTTAAATATATTTTATCTTCAAAAAAGGCTTAACAGAAGTCAACCATCTAGCCCTCTGTTTTAAGCAATGGTCAAAAAAAGGTGAAACCTCAGACAATGCACCCACTAAATGTCAAAATGACAATTTGTGATGGTGCATGTAGCCTCTTAGAGCTGCCATCACTAGGGGAAAAAACTCTTATATATTTGTCCACTTTAACATCACCATTGCTTTATCTGATTTTAATAATGCCGGTATTTAATTTCACTTTACTTTTAAATCCAAAAAAAGCTTCCTTTATTCACTTTAGATTCATAAATCAGCATCCTCTTCATTTAGTTACAATGCTGACTCTGTATATAGTTCTTTAAAACATAATATAGTTCAGTCTTATATAACCAACATCATTCAAGCACCAGTACTTATCTTATCCAGGCTTATGTAAACGTCCGAGGAACAAACAATGCCGACATGGCCATGTTCTGTAACATAAACTGCTGTTTCAGGGCATCCCATTTGCTTACTTCATTTCCAGCCACTCGAGAGAATCTGCTTGATTGCAGCTAGGTAGAGATTGCATCAAGCTAAGTAGGTAGAGAGTACATTGTACAAATCAACTCCTCTTTCAACTTTCATCACTCCAAATGACAGAAAACCTTCGCTGATGGCAACTTTGCTCTGTGTACCTCTCACTGTGCATGTAAAATTGTGCCCCCAAAGCTTATTCCACCCCCCAAACCTCACCCTGAGTTATGTGCCCCCTCTTACAGTGGTATAAATATTAAACTGTCATATTAGCCTCGACAAAGTCTCTCTCTCTCACACTGGAATTTGTTGCCAGAGGATGTGGTTAGTGCAGTTAGTGTAGCTGGGTTCAAAAAAGGTTTGGATAAGTTCTTGGAGGAGAAGTCCATTAACGGCTATTAATCAAGTTTACTTAGGGAATAGCCACTGCTATTAATTGCATCAGTAGCATGGGATCTTCTTAATGTTTGGGTAATTGCCAGGTTCTTGTGGCCTGGTTTGGCCTCTGTTGGAAACAGGATGCTGGGCTTGATGGACCCTTGGGCTAACCCAGCATGGCAAGTTCTTATGTTCTAATGGGAGTGCTTTTTAAGACTTATCCGGCTAACTTGAATATCTATTCACACGTATTTTTTTCATATGAGTGAATGTTGCAGGGAACAACTGTGTGTATTTTATAACCCGTGCTGGGGTAAAGCTGTGCGCAGCCATATACCATATATCTATGGGCACATGTGCAGGTCTTTTAAAGTTATGTTCCATGACTATGGGGCCAATTCACTAAATTTCATACTACGGGGGTCATTCACTAAAGGTTTTCTCCCATTCTGTGTCCTTGAGAAAAATGCTTAATAAATCAGGCCCTAAAACAGTTTTAGTGAGGAGGCGTACATTTTTTAGCATGCCCGCCAAAATCAGCTTAAACATGCGATTCACTAAGAAAATGATATGCAGCGCATGTACTCATAAAAATAAAAGTGATCCAAAATTTTATCATACGTAATAGTGGAAAATAGTTTATATGTCTATATTGCAAAAATGTATGGGGATAAAATTGACCTTATCCTGCATAAATTGAGCACTTTAAAAATATCCCTCCTTTGTCTGGATAACTTTGCCTGCATAAAGTTTTAGTGTGGACATGGTTACCTGGACAAACAGGGAGCAGAGCTGCAGGCATGGTGAGGGCAGTAAAACAGATCGCTATCTGGCTAAATTTGTGCAGACAAGTTGTTCAAACAAATAGGTATCCCAGAATTATCTGGTTAATCAGCGGTAAACTTATCTAAATAGGATGTGCTGAATATCTGGATAAAGTTATTCAGATAACTTACTAGCTCAACGGAGATTTCTATTATAGGCTTCTTAGCATTAGTAACTTAGGTTTGGGTATTTAGGGCCTGTGTGCAACTGTGTGCATGTACAGTGCTGTTTTTCTCTCAACTTCTCCTCCCTACAAAAACATTAAATGTTCTCGCTTGTTGGGGCTGTGCACATACAGTGGCGTGCAACCGGATCCAAACATAGAAGATTTGATTGAGGGGAAAGAGGTGATTGTTGCAGAGTTTTGTGTGCTGCGTCTTGTGCTACTTGGTTTCTCGACTGTTTCCTTTCCTATTGTGTGCTTTTTGTCTTCTGGTGTGCTCATGGGGGTCAGTGTCTGTCTGTTCTGACACTGTGTATATTGGGGTTTGCAACACAGAAGGCAGTGAGAGTCTGTGTGGGTGCATGGGAGTATTAAAAGTATGACGGATGACAGCATGCATAGGAGGTTGAAGAGAGAGGTAATAACTGTCAGGAAAACCAGTGGAGTGAAGAACATGATGGAGAGAAAGGAGATGTAGGAGGGGAGCAACAGAGCATCCAGCATGTCCAGGTAGAAGAGGGAGGGAACAGCCCTTTGTAAAAGCCCAGTAGGCCAATGCGAAGTGTGCAGCAAGGACTAGTGCTAGAGAAGGAGAGGGTGGCACTGTTGCCAGCAGGGCGTGGTCCTGGGCATGAAAATCCAGGGATGCAGCTGCCTTCTTGCTCTCCTCTGCTATTTCATTCTCTCTCCTCCTGCTCCTCTTCTCCCCTTCTCTCTGTCCATCTCTTCTCCTTACTTGCTTCAGCAGCCAGAATGCATCCATTTTTCCCCAAAAATATGCCTCTGTTCGACTGCTGGCTTTTTAGTGTCTATCTTATGTCTACATTCAGTAAGTCGGCAAGCAGCAAAGTTATCTGTGTAAAATTATCCAGATAACCATAGCCGAATATTCAGTGGGATAAATTTCCTGCTGAATATCCTCATCTAAAGTTATCCAGATACCCTTCTCAAATAACTTTTGCCATGTTACTGAATACAGTTGGCTAAAGTTAGCCAGATATGTTTTACATGGGTAATTTTCAACCTACCCGGCTATACTTGGTATACAGCCGGGTAAGTTTAAAAAAAAATCACAGTCCAGCAGTGGCCTTATTTCCAACCCACCTCCCCCCAAAAATATTTTTAAAACATGGTGTGGCCTTTGCAGCCCAAGCTCTACACCCAAACCCTCAAAACACTGAATAGAATTTCGGGTCCACTGCAGCTCGATCCCCCACTCCCAGATTTTAAAAAATGCTAATGATGTCCTGTGGCTGATCCCCCTTTCCCCTACTGAAAATAGTAGCAGCAACACACCCCACCTTTCCGCCTCACGCTCAACCCCCAAAAGTCCTCCAGCGGGAAGAATGGTCAGCTTCACTGACAGCTGACCATTGCTGTTCTTTAATTATGTTAACCATTTTTGTGTATGCTTCTTAGGTTTTCTGCTTTGTTCATCTGTACAGGTGTGATTTCACAATAAAATGGAGTGTGACTCCTTGCAATGGGATAATCTTATATATGTATTTTGGTGGTTTTACCTCCACTCTTCAAATTTAGTTTAATTGGTGATGTTATTTACCTATAATGATGGATGTTAGTGTTTTTATTATGCTTGTTATCTTCCTAGAAGATGGATGACCTTGGAAAAATATAGAATTAATTAAAATTAAAATATTATTTGCCATTGGAAAAGACACAGGAAAAAAAAAGCCAGTTCCACCTTCGTGCTACAATTCTCATTATTTTGTCATATCATTATATTGTCATACAGTGGTCTCAATAAGCCAAGGCTAGAGAGGTTAGTTTGTAGTCATGTGTAGAGGCAAAATTTTCATTTCAGTTTGTTCATTCATTTTCTATGTCATCTCCATTTGTTTCATTAGTTTCAAATGAAAAAAAAGAAAAGTTTAATTTGTTTCATTCGTTTCCCATTACAATTAATGGGGGAAGCAGTGCAGCCTATTTTCAGCTTCAAAACTGGGGTTTTCTAATCACTTCTAATGGAACTTGTGGGTAGGCGGCATCAGAAGGGGGAAGAGAACTCCAAGGCACCAAGACTGTGGCAAACATGAAGCCGTCCATATTCAGCCCTATCCGGCTGAGCTAGATAGCCAATTATGCAACTATCCAGCTAACTTAGCTGAGATATTCAGCAGCGTGGCTGTGTCCCTGAATATACCCAAACTATCTTTAAGCTGGATACGTTTATCCAGTTAAATTTAGGACAGGTCTACCGCATGATCAGAGTTAGCTGCATAAGTTATCTGGCTAACAACTCCTCTCAGTTACACTCAGGCCCCACCCGCAACTTAGATAACTAACTATTTAGCCGGATAAGTAGTTATTCAGCTAAGTGGCAGCCACTGATCCTGGTCAGATATTCAGCTGCCACCACTAGAGCTAGATAAGCCAAAACTTATCCAACAAAGTGGCATTGAATATCAACCTCAAACAGCCTAAGGCAGTGGCAGGAGTTTTCCAAGCCACCATCAGAGAAGCAAAGCAAGAGCAAGAGTGGCAAGAACACCACAAGGCTTCAAAAGAGGGCACCAATAACAGTTGCATGAAACCCTCAAAGGCAGCAGGTAGGAAGCAAAGTGGAACCAAGAGTAGAATGAACATCCTAAGGCACCATGAAGGGGGAACAAAGAATCAAAGGAGCAGAAAAAACCTCAGGCGCTGACAGAGGGACAAAGCAGCACAAAGAGTGGCATGAAGACCTCAAAGTACCATAAGGGGTGAAAGGCAGTCACCTACAATAGCAAGAACATTCCAAGACGTAAAGTCCGTGGTATGGCGGCAAGGCTGAGTGTCAGAAAGACCCCCAGAGTGTAGCATAAGTGGTATAGTTGCAAGGCAAGTTGGTAGGAAAACCCCTGAGGTTCAGAGTCTAGGATATGGCAGCAAGCCAGAGTGGCAGAAAGAACCCAAAGATGGTACAGCAAGGGTATGGCAGCAAGGCAGAGAGGCAGCAAGACCCTCAAGGTATAGCATAAGGGGTATAGCAGCAAGGAAGAGTAGCAGCAAAATTCCCAAGGTGTAACATCAGGGGCATGGGTAGTAGCAAGACCATCAAGTGTAGCAAAAGGGGAACTGCAACAATGCAGACTGTTGGCAAGAGCCTTAATATGTCTAAGCTGGGGTGTAACAACAAGACCGAGTGGTGGCAAGACCCCAAGGCGTATTGTCAGGAAGAGGGCAGCTTCACCTTGATTGGTCCTTCACCCGGTCTACTTGCTCTCTTCTCCCACCTCGGCTCTGTCCCGCCCACTACCTTACTCAGGGGTTCCTTGGTTGCTGTGCACGTCTCAATGGGCCATAGACTTGAATGGTGACAAACGAATGAAACTAATCTTTTTCTTTAATTCATTGCATCCTCTATTCGTTTTCGGAGTCCACAAATGAAACAAAAATGTTTTCTTTCATTGCATTTTACCTATTCATTTCAAATGAATGAACATCCCTATCAGCTTGGATTCTGATTCACTTGCATATTCTAAATTGGAGAATATAAGGATGCAGTAATGAATCGCATGTCTACAGATTTATTGATATGGTACTTATGTTTTCTGATAAACGATAGCGGTTATATATTTGTGGGGTTTTTTTTGGATAAACATGCAAGCTTGCTTATTTATTTTATTTATTTAAAATACCGCTATACCGCCACACACGACAATATCGCAGCGGTTTTCCATATAAAGCCACATACATAACATATGAAATACATTACACTGAGTTTCTGATTTAGACTGCACACGGTGCAAGAAAATTCCTTTTCTCTGGGACTCTGCTTACATTCCCTTCCAAACTCCCGCTGAAACAACCACATCTTTAGAGATTTGTTTTTAAGGTAGTTATATCACTTTGAGTTCTTAATTGTTTTGGCATGTTGTTCCAGGCATTAGGTCCCAACACTGAGCGTGATCTTGAATCCACCTAAATGCGCATTCTTAATATATGGAATTTCTACTAAACCCTTAAGGGCAGATTTTAAATGCCTGGTGCGTATAAATCCCGGCCTTTATGCACATGGCCAGGCCTTATGCGCATCAGGCAAATCTTCCAAAAGGGCTGGCCACACGTGTAAAGGCCAGGACACGCTCAAGTGCCAGACCTCTTGGAAGGGATGGGCCGGAGGGCGAGCCGGGACAGCGCCATTGTTCGCTGTCCCGGAGCCTCATGGGCCCTGAAGTAACTTGAAAAATAAAAGGTAACAAAAATTTAAAATTGTTTTTAGGGGTGGAGAGGAGAGGGGAAGGGGAAGGGGAAGGGAGGTTAGGTTAGGGGGCAGGAAAGTTCCCTCCCAGTCCGCTCCTAAATTGGAGCAGACTGGGAGGGAACTGGGGAAGGCTCCGATGTGTCGCCGCGCGAAAATTGCTAAAATGTACCCTCCTCCTTGTGTGCGCTGCCCCCGATTTTGTAACGTGCGCGCACATGGACGCACGCGCATATTTTTTTCAAAATCTACCCCTTACTTTGGGAGCGGAGAGATCTAGATGGAATTTACACTCTCAATGCTGAGCCCAACCACAATGATTTTTTGTTGTTAATCGACTTATGCATCAACATTAATACCTTATAATCAACCAGCGCTCTTATGGGGAGCCAGGGCATGCTACCAAAACAGGAGTAATATGATCACATTTCTTGCTGCTCGTTAACAGCCGAGCAGCCAAGTTCTGAAGTCCCTGCAAAAGTTGCAGGAAGGAATGTGGGAGTCCCAGAAACAAGGAATTACAATAAGCTCGACTTGATAGTAGTAGTGACTGTAGGACAAACCTAAAATCAGAAACCTCTAAAAATGGTTTGATTTGCCTCAATATACGGAGTTTAAAAAACCCTGAGCGGAGCAGGTTTTTTATATGTGAAGATATGGCAAGATAAGAATCCAAAAGAACCCCAGATCTCTAACTGTCACAGATAGTGAAATAGTATGCTCCTCAAATTCAGTGTTCACATTTTCTGGAATCTCCTTAGTTCTAGATAAAAAACAAGATTTCTAATTGCTCTAGATTCAATATTAAAAGGTTATGTGACATCCACTTTGCAATAGCATTGAGACAGATCTTTAAAAGGCGAAGAGTAACATTTATGGAATCTTTTATGGGTATAAAAAAAACTGTATCAGGTCGATACAGTTATGCCGCGTTAGAAAGAGTGCGGCAGTGCCAGGCGCACCCTCGTTCCCCGCACGCACAGTTCTCTTCACCTACCGCTCGATACTCTCTTCAAATTGCATGCAAATGCATGCCGCGTCTGCGAAGCATTAGGCGAAGGTTAGGCCCGCGCAACCCATTTTACTGTATAGAGCGCCTATACAGTATCCTGGGTGCGCGGGCCTAACGCTTCACGGCCACGCTGGTATCTGTCATTTCAAATGTCATTTGAAATGACATTTGAAATGACAGGTACCAGGGAGTGGACAGTTATGTTCTCCGATGCTCGGCAAACTTTCCCCCAGCCCCCGCTCACCTGCCCTGGCTGCGCCCGGTCTCCGGTGCAGCCCCAGTCCTGTCCCCTCCTCCCGAAGCAAAAAAAACAAAACCGAAAAAGTAGCAAGAGAGCGAGGGGAGAGACGGGCAATCCTAGGCTCGGCCTGCTAGTCCCTTCTCCTCTCCTCCCGAAGCAGGGCGCGAAAAGCAGCCTTGCTCCGGGAGGAGGGGGGGGGGGCAGTTTAAAGCGACGAAGCGACTTACTTTTGCAGCTCCCCCCTCCGGACATCGGCGATGACCACGGCTCCAGCCTCCAGCTGTCAGACAGACGCATCGCACGTGGGAAAGCGGCCCCTATGCGTGCAATTGGCTGCTCAAGACGTGACGCCACGACGTTTGGCGTCACAGCATGTGACGTCACGTCTTGAGCATCCAATTGCACGCATAGGTGCCGCTTTCCCACGTGCGATGCGTCTGTCTGACAGCTGGAGGCAGGAGCTGCGGTCGTCGCCGATGTCCGGAGGGGGGGGGGCTACGGCGCAAGGAGAGAAGACGCAACTTACTCCAGCCAGCCCCCACTTCGGCAGCTCCCCTTCAGCAGCCGTGATGCCAAACGTCGTGACGTCACACCTTGAGGTCAAATTGCACGAGGGGCCTACCCATTCGGGCGTCTATCTTCGCCGGCAGCTGGGAGGCAAAGGAGCCGCTGTCCGAGGAGGGCTGGCTGGAGTAAGTTGCGTCTTCTCTCTCCTCCTCTCCTTGCGCCGCGGTCTGTCTCGCTTTACAGTGCCGTCTCCGCCATGGTCCGTCTCGCTTTACACTGCCGTCTCCGCCGAAGGGGGGCTGCCGAAGGGGAGCTGCCGAAGTGGGGCCGCATTGGATTTTTTTTTTGCTTCGGGAGGAGGGAGAGGACTGGGGTTACCCCGGAGACCGGCACCCATGGACGCGGCCAGGGCAGGTGAGCGGGGGCTGGGGGAAAGTTTGCCGCTTATCCTTACTCCTGCCTCTATCGCAGGGGTAGGGGTAGGCGGTAAACTAACAGGTTAAACGCGCGGCAAATCGGCAGGGAAAAAAAGCGATAGTCGGAGCGCGCGTCACAGTATCGGAGGGAATAGCTAATTCGTTCATTAAATAGCTAATTCGTTCATTTACATATCATTTACATGCTGCGTGCGGGAAAGGTTACGGGTCAGTTTCAAGAAGCGCTAAGGACGCGTGAAACTGGAGACTGTATCGCAGGATCGCCTTACGCGTCCCAATTGTGCGCCCACAGCGAGTTAATCTCCAACCGCACCTTACAGTATCGAGCAAAAATAAAAAAGTTTAATTCCAAACTCACAGGCAATTTACATAGTAGGGTCAAGGAGATATTAAAAAGCGTTGCTGACAACGTGGACCCCTGGGGAACTCCAGTACAAATACTATGCCATCTGGAGGAACAACTCCGAAACTGAATTTCCTGCCTTCTATTACTCAGAAAAGAAGTAAACCATTTCAGGGGTTGGCTGCTTACTCCCAATTCTATAATACGATTAATGAAAATCTGGTGATCAATCGTATCAAATGCAACCAAGATGTCTAATAAGATTAAGAGATAATACTTAGTCTTGAAGGAACAGTACTTATGTTGACAACTAACATGTCACAGAGTTGATAAAGCTGAAAGCAAGACAGAAGGTTTTGTCTTCAGAGGATCTTGATCTTCCACGGAAGATTTCATGTCTTTTTGCAGATGCCTCCGCAGGGTGTTTTAAAAATGGCTTCTGGGCAAACCAGCTTATTTTACTATTGACAGAATATGTGTTGTGTGAGCTGTTCAAAAAAATATTCTTTATCCCTGTGACAAGCATATTCAAAGAATGTAATAAAATACCCTGGTGTTTATCTTTGTAAGATAAATTACAGTGGATACTCCTGTAACTGAATGGAAATCAATCATTTATAAGGTTTACATTTCAGGTTCTAGAAAGCAAGCTGCTAAAATATGGTTTCTTCACATTAATTCCTTGGCAAATGAAATCACAATTTCTCAATGTGATCTAACTTTGCAGTGGACTTTTCAATATCTTACGAAGGATCAAAAGATTTCCCATTTACCTGGCAAGTCTACTACACATGGGAAGGGAAATTATGGAAGTGATTTCCAGGGTTATGAAGCATTTTAGGGACCTAAATCTTCTGTCTCAAAATTGCCCACCATGACACAGCTAAAAGTCTGTACACTATAGAATGATACGCCTACTTTTAACCACATTGAAAGGAGGCATTCTCAGAGTCGTGTTTAGGTTGAGGAAGTAAAAACACATGCGTAATTATATGTTCACATCTATGTGCATTCGTTTCCGACTGTTTTCCACTTACATAAAAAGCAGATGACAGTGTTTGCGTGTACTCTGCAGTGATATTCAAAGTGTTTGACTACTTTCCCATTGAAAGTTGGAGTGAAGTCCACAGGTAAAAAGCACGTGTGGACTTTATACCAATGTGGGTAGTTGAAATATTGCCTCTATATGATGATATGGCTTATGACTACAGTACAGTATGAGGTCCATAATGAGCGCCACTTAGCCGGATACAGTGGCATGTTTTAATATTCGGTCACGGTCAGCTGCCACCACTTATCCGGATACTTATATGGCTAAGTATTTATCCGACTAAGTGGTGGGCGGAGAATGAGTATAACAAGGAGGAGATGAGTTAGCTGGGTAAGTTATCCGGTTAACTCTGGTTGTCCCATAGACTTGTCCTAAAATTATCTGGATAAACTTATCCAGATAACTTTGGATAGCTGAATACATACGGCTAAAGTTAGCCAGATAAGTTTCTTTGGCTAACTTGCTATAGAATATCTAAAATATTATGGACCTATGTGCAATTTCTTTTTATGACATACAGTAAAAATTGTCACAAAGGGCTTACTACACAAAAGAAAAAGACATGTTATCTAGTGCTAATTCAGCCACAATAAATGTTACCATGGCAGCATATTCAATAATGCATATGGATATGCTAAAGGGGGATAATGAGCTATTTAGCCAATATTTCCCTATGTATAAAATTGTAATAAAGAGGGGCGTTGTTCGCCATGCAGCAAGATGGATGCTAATGCCTGAGGCTCCCGACCACCACCAGCATATTTACTTTTATTAAGTGAACACCGAGAACTAAATTACCGTTTTTGATCAGCTTTGAGCAATTGTAAAACTGACCTAATGACCACAAAAAAGCGAAACTCGGACGTACAGAAATTTTCCTTCACTAAAGCTGCTGCAGAACTCCGGAAGTCTGGGCCTCACAGTATCACATCAGACGCAGGAGACATGGATGACTCTGAATCCGAAGCGCCAATACTGTCACCCCATACTGCCAGCGCAAATCCACACACTTCACCCGACATACCCACGACAGCTATAATGAGAGGAGATTAAACAACAAAAAGAAGAGCTTTTAGCTTCCTTTTCAGAGATGCAAGACGATTTTGCGGCACTTGGAAACTTGGAAGGAGAGTGGATATTATGGACACCAGGATGGATGCTCACGAAATATCTATTAATGAAATCTCACATCAAAATCAGGCCATAACCACAGAGCTCTCAGGGTTGTATGAAAAACTAGAGGATCTAGAAAATAGCTCCCGCTGGCAGAATATGAGGATAAGAGGAGTTCCTGAGAGCGAGGAATTCTCTGATTGCTTCATCACAGCGGCAGCTTTTTGTGAATTCTTATTAAAACAAGACCCGGGGGCAAAACCCTCCAGCGAGGAGAACGGGAGCGCAAAGCTACAGATAGAACGGGCGCACAGGGCGCTGGGCCCTCAAAAAGACAATCGACCGCGGGATATTATCATTAACTTTTTAAGTTACTCCCAAAAGGAGGAGATAATGAAAATCGCCCGGCAGAAACAAAAATGGGGCTGGAACAACGCGGAAATCTCCATTTATCAGGACATAGCACATGAATTGCGGGCAGTTATTCAAGCGCTTCAGCGAGCAGACATTCGTTATAAATGAACATTCCCCTTTGGTCTGCTCTTTCAGATTAAAGGCATTTCTTACCGCGTAAAATCAGAAAGCGAGGCCGCTGCTGCTTTTAAACAAGCGGGGATGGAAGACAAACTCTCGGCTCCAGCCCAGACCTGATTTGAATTCAAGATGGTGTCGAGCAGGGAAGCTGAAGCGCCGAGGCCAGGTTCCAGCGGCACATGGTGCGAGTGATATGGCGGACAAAGGCTGAAATCAGCCGAGAAATCGGCATCCGGTCTGACTTGAACAGAATGTTTTAGTTTAAACAACAGTTTCCATGCTTAAAATTGGTTAAAAAAAAAAGGTGTTTTGCTATTGTTACCCGGACAGAATCTCTCTGTCTTGTTGTTACATTTGCTCGGGATTTAATTACTAGGGTGGGGGGGAGTGGGGAAGAAAGGCTGGTGATTCATATGTCTGTCATGGTGAAACCCCTCACGATAGAGTCCGCAAGGGTTTGTCAGCGGACCAGTAAGGGGGTAAATCCTATATTTGGGGGAGGGAAGCAGCAGCAGTCTAAGGGTACTATTCCACACACTTTAGGGCATGCAGGCAAGAATATCACCAAAAGTAAGAATTTGTTGAAGGAAGGCAGCAACTTTCGGAAGTAAATGCTGCTTATAGTTACCATTAATGTGAAAGGCTCAACTCTCAGAGAAAGCGATTACTCCTTAAATCTCCCTGAATGTATCTATTGCTTTTTTGCAAGAAACTCATTTGAGAAAACGCCATGAACGGCTGCTAACCTTTAAAGAATTCCCTCATGTATTTCTGTTAGCTGCGGGAAAAAATGCAAGATATGTGGGAACTGGGATATTAATTTCTACCAACTTAATTTTTGATGTACTGTCCCAAATTGCAGACGAGCTTTTCACTTTGCTGTCTATGTATGCCCCCATAGGAGATCAGTTTCTATATTATAAGCAAATTAAGGAGTTATTAGACAACCATATGTTGTGTTTGTGGCATTGGAGACCCTTGGTTGCTGTGGAGATGACTCCTCCCACGGGGAGGGGTCCCCATGGGGAACCACAGTGATAGGCTAAACGCAGATAGCAGACACAGAGTGAATAGAAGGCTTTATTCTACTGCTGTAGATAGATGATATGAAGCAGAAAGGTAAGGCACTGAAGTCCACGAGGTGCCAATACATTCAACAGTCTCAGATGTAGAACCTCACCCAGATGGAAGATAGGTGGGAACCCGCAGTGCGGGTAACACCGAGCCTGGTGGGTGGAGTTGCAGCACCGGATCGTAGAGGTACTCACAGGAGCGTAGTGTAGCGTCTTCCTGGTAATGATGATGATGATGATGGGACCGAAGATCTGAGGTGCAGGATAGACAGACTGATAGGTCCTCGAGGAGCGAGTACCTGGTAGTCCAGAGATCCTGAAATAGAAGAGAGAGAGAGACCCCTGAGGAGCGGTTTTCTAGTTAGTAGTAGCCCCGAAGGGAGGTTGGAAGCGAGAGACCCCCCGAGGAGTGGGTGTCTACAGCTTCGTGAGGAGCGAGGCCCGGAGGTAGAGAGGCGTCTAAGCATGCAGCTTAGAGCAGTCAGAGTAGCTAAACAGACGTCCTTGCTAACTCAAAGGTGGTAGCGAAGCGGAGGTTTTAAATACCCAGAGGTATTGACGTCATGCGGTGGGGTCGCCCCCGAGGTTCCCGCCATGACGTGTATTTGAGCGTAGGCAACGTGCGCGCACATGCCCTAGGAGGCCCTGGGACTGAGCATGGCGGACTGGAACGCCCATGCTGAGCTGGAGACGCCAAGACCCTTGGCACCGGAGGCAGCCATCTTGCCCAAGGAGGAGGAAAAGGGGAGAAAAGAGGAAAGGCACAGCGGTCGCAGTCATCTGCGACCGACGGACGCAACACCATGGGGAAGGTATACTGATTTTAGGAGGGGATTACAACTTGACATTAAGGCCTGAGATTGATAAATCCTTTGGCAATACTTCAGCCCAACATTCTCACAGCTCCTGAGCAAAAAATTTGCTCCAATCTATAATGAATGAGTGGGAGCTAGTGGATGTTTGGAGACACTTACATCCCACTTCTCGTGTTTATTCATTCTATTCCAGGCCTCACAATACATACTCCCGTATAGACCTTGTGCTAGTAGATAAATGTTTGATGTCTAGAATTCAGGATTCAGATATCGAACCCATAACCCGGTTGGATCATGGTCCAGTATGGGTAGATATAGCACTGAAGGGGGGGGGGGGCAGGGAGGTCAAAGATATTGGAGGTTAAACACTGCATTGCTGAAAGAGGAGGTCTTCCTTAAAAAGCTGAGGGAACAATTAGCTGACTACTTTGTTATTAACGACCAATCCTCCGCATCGATTAGTGCTGTCTGGGCGTGCTCCAAGGGGTCGTTAGAGGCCAATGTATTGTGAGATCTGCTGCTCTTAAGAGGGAGTGAGCTGTAGAACTAATTTGCTTCAGGAGATTGCAGATCTATCCAGATTACATATGCAAAATCCTACAGAAACATTTTGAGCTCAAATATCTAAACTAAAAACTCAACTAAAACAAGTTGATGATGACCAAATTTTATATCATTTAGAAATGATTAAGCAATCTTATTTTGAGGGAATAATAAAGCAGGCAAGCTGCTCGCTTGTCACCTTAAAGCCTGGATTTCGCAAAGTGTGATTACCAAAATAAAAGATAAGAACGGAAATTTAGTGACGGATTCCACGGCCATTAGAACATCATTCTCAGATTTTTATTCCATTCTGTATAGCTCGGAACAGACTATATTGCAAGAGCACATAATGGCATACTTAAACGAGATAGCGTTAACTCAGCTTACATTGGAGCAACAGTAGTTTCTTGATAAACCTATAACAGCTGGGGAAATTCAGTTAGTTATTAAATCTATAAAGGCTGGCAAATCCCTCAGCCTTGATGACTTCTCGGAAGAATATTATCGGGCATTCCCGGACATTCTGACTGATCATCTAGCTAAGCTTTTCAATTATATTAGGGAGGGAGGCACTTTTCAGAAGCAATCCAACGTCGCAGGGATAATGGTTCTGCCCAAACAAGGAGGGGTCCCACCTTATGCGGCTCATATAGACCCATCTTGCTTATTAACCAGGATCTAAAAATCTTAGCAAGAGTTTTAGCGCTAAGGCTTATCAGATACTTGCCATCTTTGGTGCACTCTGACTAAGTCGGTTTGTACCCCACCGCATGGCCGCGGACAACTTGCACAAGGTTCTAGATTTGATTTGGAGGGTAAAGAAGAAGCAGATACCAACAGCCCTTTTATCTATAGATGCTGAAAAAGCTTTTGACCTGGTTTATTGGCTTTTCCTGTTCCTCATTTTAGAGTGAATGAATTTTGGCACATTCTATTTAAACTGGATTCGACAACTATACAACTCACCCCAAGCCGCCGTGAAGGTGAACAGGGGTTACGGAGAAGCCTTTTTGATAAGCAGAGGAATGAGACAGGGTTGTCCTCTTTCTCCCCTTTTATTTGCTCTTTTTTTGGAGCCTTTTGCAGTGCGTATTAGGGCCTCCCAGGAAATCAAAGAGGTACAATTAAAGGAGCACAGCTTTAAACTGTCCTTATTCGCTGATGACATTATGTTCACCTTAACAGATCCCATAATGTCACTAGTTGGTGTAGAACGGGAGTTAAAATCATTTAGAAAAGTGTTAGGGTTCAAGGTTAATTTTGAAAAATCAGAGTTATTAAATATTACGCTATCTCAGTCAGACATTACTGCCATTGCACAACAATTCCCCTTCTGCTAGGCTAAGAAGGCTTTGAAATACCTTGGGGTTTTTCTCCATCCAAGTCTGGAGAACCTGTTTGCCCTTAATTATGCCCCTTTAATAAAAGCTATTGTCATAGACTTAGATAAATGGCATAGGGTATCTTATTCGTGGATGGGCCGAATGGCTATAATTAAGATGAATGTCCTGCCCCGGTATTTATATCTGTTCCTGACTCCACCTATTCATTTGTCAAATGCGCTCGTCCGCAAAATGCAAAAGAAAATGTTTTACTTTATTTGGCGACGGCGTCCTCCCCGGGTAGCTCGATGAACTCTTTTTCTAACTAAATCTCAGGGAGGCATGGGGGTGCCTAATTTACAATTATATTATGTGGCATCTCAGCTGAAGGCGGTGCTGGATCTACATTGTTGCCAAGCGATAAAGCAATGGGCCACGGTGGAACAACTTATGGTTGGGACCATGCTTTTAGTGGCGATTTTATGGCAGCCAAAGACTACATGGCACCCCTTCCTGGTCCTTCCGTGGTCTTTTCAAACCACCCTGAAAATTTGGGACAATTGGAAAAAGAAGCTGGAAGAGAAATATATTTTTTATTATAAATCCCACATTTTCCAAAACAAGGAATTTGCTATTGGTTTCCAATCAGATACCTTTCGAAAATGGCAACAAGTGGGGATATCACATATTGGGCAGCTACTTCAAGAGGGGTCGATGCTCAGCCTATCTCAATTAAATCAAAAGTATGGCATACAGGAGCAGGATTTCCTAGCATATGCCCAAATTAAACACTTTATTAATAATTTACGAGCAAGCCAGCAGCTTCGAAGCTCCAGGTCCCTGTTTGAAAATCTATGCCTAGTAGCGGACACTAAGAGCAAAGTGGTCTCCAACATTTATGGGCTATTAAATCCATTGCTGGGGAGTATACCCCTGATTATCAAATTAAATGGGAGACCGATTTAGGCCGTCCCATTTCCAAGCGAGAATGGGAAAGCATTTATCAGAGGATTGGCAAGAGCTCTATTTCAGCTATTCTACAAGAAAATGGCTACAAAATGTTGTATAGATGGCATCTAACCCCAGCGAAACTCAACAAGATGTATCCCACCCTTTCACCCAGTTTTTGGAGAGAGTGTGGCAAAACAGGATCTTATTGGCATATCTGGTGGGATTGTCCCAAGATTAGGCCTTTTTGGCAGGCTACCCTGGACTGGTTAGGACTGACTTTGAAGACACAAGTTACAGTGGGGCCTATTAACGCTCTCCTTTCTGCCCCAATGGCTGATATGGATCTTACTCAGCAGAAATTTGGCTTCCATCTGATGACGGCATCCCGTCTGGCGATTGCTCACCATTGGAAATCAGGGATAGCACCTACCTTACAGAAAGTACTAGCCAGGCTGGGCAGGCATCAAAGGCTTACTTATCTAACAGCCGCTAAATACAACAGTTGGCCTCTTTTAATAAAGTGTGGAAGATATTCCCAGAGTGAGGTATTATTAAACAAGCAGTCCCATATTTACAGCAATGAAGGTTTAGTCTGCACAATATGTGATAGTCCACTCTATATGCCCACGACATATATACATGAGTTAAGGTCCTAATTAATCCTCCTCTTGGACTATGACCCTTGTCACAACTGCTTTCAAAATTGATAGATATCATTGTGTAATGGATTTCGGATTCCTAAATGTAAATGTAATTTTCCTTGATTTGACATGCCTACTGTGGGATATTTGTTATCTGTGTTTTATTTATTTATTTGTTTTCTTGCTATCTACTGTTACCTCTTAGATGTGGAAGATGGATGCTCTATTTGAGAAGATAAGCTGCTTTGCTTAACTCAGGGGGTGGGAGGGGAAGGGACAGAAAAAATGATCTATTACTATTACTTATGTTAATACATGCTGTAAGTTTAAGATTCTGCTCTTTGTTTATTTTCATGTATGTAATGCTAAACAAAAAATTTATCAATAAAAGTTAAATTTAAAAAAAACAAAACTGTAATAAAGAGTGAGATGTTTCCCAAAGGGTCACAACTGCAGAAGATTTAGTGGCACTGGGGAGACTGGCATATGTTTAGACTATGGGGTCGATTTTAAAAAGTCCGCGCATGCATTCATGTGCGCGTGATTCCTGGCCGCGCGTGCATGTGTGCCAGATTTTAAAATCTGTACTTGCATGTGCAGGTAGCCCGCGACTCGTGCACGCAGGGGGAGATTTTATAAGCTACATGCGGCGACGTAATCGGGCCTCCACCAGTTCCATCCCAGTCCGCTCCAATTAAGGAGCGGACTGAGAGGGAACTTTACTATCCCTAACCCTACCCTTCCTCCCTCTTCCCCCCTCCCTCCCCACCTCCTAAACCTAACCTAACTCCAAATTTTTATTTTACTACTTATTGCTCTTCTGGAGCAGAAGTAATTTTCGGGCACCGGCCAGCTGCCGGCGCACACTTCCCCAGAACAATGTCAAATGGCACTGTCCCTGCCCGCCCTGCCCAGATCATGCCCCACCGGCCCATCTCTTTTTTCAGCCGGGCATTTCAGCGCATAACGGGGGTTTATACGCGTGGCTGGCCCTTTGCAAAATGCATGCAGCACACACAAGGCCCAGCCACGCGTGCAACCACCAGTTTTTACACATGGTAGGATTTTAAAATGTACTTGTGAGCAAGCAGAGAGGGGTTTTTCTTTTTTCCCCCCACTGCCAGGCCTTTTTTTGTAGGCTAAGGCAGCATACTGGAAGGAACCTGCTTTCTATTTCCTGCCAGAAAGGTTTGCGCAAACTTGGTTGATTCTATATCTCCAGCCCATCCGATCCCCACCCAGGCCTTAAGGATTTGGGCTATTTTGCAGAGAGGTGAGCACTATCCTGAAGAAACAATTTTACTATGCCTACGGTAAGTGTTATCAAAGCTATAATGCCCATTATTGTGCCCTTATTTGCAAGCCAAATCCTTTGTAGTTAACATAGTAAGGGTCTGATTCAGTAAGCATTTCTTCTGTTCTGTATCTATGGAGAAATAAAGCTTAGTAAATCAAGCCAAGTAAATCTCTATATTACTCAAATTTATCGCGTGTTAGTAAATAGTTCATTTTCATTTGCCAGTGTTAACATGCAATAGAAGCTCTAAGCAATCAAGTCACTCTTACAGCAAGAATTTACTGTGTAAACTAACCATTCCTCATATATTCATTTAAAAAATACCATACTTTCTTTTTTTTTAAAAGCTTTTTATTTATCTTTTTGGCAGATCATACATAAATACATATAGATAAATATTCAGATGGTTTGACTGGCTAACTTCAGGACTCAATCAGACAAATTTCAGATTTTACATTTTACACTCTATTTTGAACGGTTCCAATTTATCTGGCTGTTTAACCAGATAAAAGTTAGCTAGATATGTTGGAAGCACTCTGGGGCAGAATTAATTTAATCAGTTAACTTATCTAGCTAATTCCAATTTTCAGAGTTAGCTAGATAAACTTATCTGGTCATGCCTGAGAGCAATCCTAAAGTTAGCCAGACAAGTTTATCTGGCAAACTAGGACTTTATCAGGTCATATTCAGTGGAGCGCCTTAACTGGCAGCACTCTGCTGAATAACTGTGACAATTTATCTGGATAACTTTAGCCAGATATATTGTCTGCTGCTGAATATTGATCTCATAGTCTTCGGATAATAGAATTTCGCATCAGAACATCAACTCGTGTTAATGACAACAAAGTATCCACATAACATATCTATACAAAAAACATCTTCATGGCCCAGTAAACTTAGGCATTGTGTCATCAGGTAAGTCCCTAAAATACTCTCAAGCAAACCCCACACTCACATTTCTTTCTTTTCCCTTTTAGAGGAATGTACAACTTTTCAATATTAGGGTTCTCCAATGACTATTTTTGCCAATGTTCCACACGTTGGTTGAATTTTCAATGTTCAGCCCAGTACTTCCCCGGTGCCGAGGCCTATGATGAGAAACCCAATGTGCTCGGCCTGGAGGAGATCGATGGTGGTCAGTCTCCGGCACCCCTATCTGCTGACAGCACTTATAGAACCAAAGGTCCTGCTGATGTCAATGGCTTGGTGTCCATCAGTGCAGCTCCTTGATCCTTCGATGCCGATGGCTCGGACTTCTTCGACCCAAAGAGCCGTTTCATCTTGTCGAGTCGAAGCCGATGACCCTTTGTGATCATCTGGGCACATAAGTGGCAACCCTGGACATCATGCGACGCCCCCAGATAGAGGACACATATCTCATGTGGATCAGTGATGGACATGGTTCTCGGGTACCAGGTGCATCGTTGAAAACTGGACGTGGCCATGTCGGCCAAAATAAAAGTGACACAAACTGAAGATGATGGCAGCATGCATCAATGGCTGGTGGGCACCGAGGCACTGCCGCCACGGGGAATCGACTGAGAAAGGAAATTTACCAGAAACACTGAAAACCTTTATTAGGAACACTATAGGAAGGTACCTAGAGGGAACTGGCGATAGAATAACACGAAAAAACACAAAAAACGTGAGAATAGGAAAGTTTTCCACAAGGCCAAGAACAGCCAAAAGTGAGCTCACTCACATCGCAAGGCTTACAGCTTCGCAGAAAAAGAGAGACTGGAGAGGGACCACGCGTGAAGGCGTGGCATAGGGATGCCTGGCATGCTCAGTGAGCCTAGTCAAAGTTCTAGAAACATTTCCACATCGGGGCTCCATCTGATGATGTCACCATGTGTGAAGACTACCATCTTGCCTGTCCTTGGAGAAAGCATGTATAACCAAAAACAGAAAACTGGCTTGCAAAATAGAGGAAATTGTAAAGGAAAAATCAGGGCATGTTGCATAGAGCAATCCTGCCACAAGGTCCTAAGTGAGATCTCAGTGTCTGCAGATATAAAGGCCTAACCACATGAACTTTCATGTGGTTAGGCCCCACTCATGGCCGTAACTTCTTACTAACTCAGAGGAGAGTGAGCTCCCTTTACTGTATTTTTGTTTCATTTGTTGTCAAGAATTAGGATTACAGCTATCACAATGTACACCTGCAACCACCTTTGCTTAATGAGCAGAGTAAAACACCATAGCAAATATGTTCATACAGTTCCTATAGATCTCTGTATACAGATATAGATAAATATGTCAGTGGCAGACAACATCAAGAACTCGCACTCTCTCTCACCAAAAGAAGACACAGCATCTCTGACTCCAGAACTCTGGTCAAGGGGTCACTGACTGGGTGAGCTAATTCCTTATTGGGTAGCTAATTTCAGATAAATGCATTGCTTGCAGCAGGCTTCTCCACATTATCTAGTACAACAAGGTGTTTGCATAATAAAAAAATTGTGTTATTCTCAGAATTTTCTCTATCACCCCAAAATATCCATTCTGTTTTGTAACAGAGGTAATCTGCAAGCCGTTGTGGTTACAACCCTAAACAGTGGAGATAACCTGAATGGAACAGCAATAACAATCCTAAAAAGAAGCAGTATGATAACATCAGGGCTCCAGGAAAGCATGAGGAGGAGAACACACTGATGGACTTTAGCCAGGTTTTTTGAAAGATATGAGAGAGGTGTTGAGAGATCAGGTGAAAGACCCAAAAGGAAATCTGATATTGGGTTGCATTTGTGAATTTTATAAACACATCTACCAAAAGAGGATAAATCTCAACTGGGCTGACTGGATAGGACATTTTGGTCTTTATCTGCCATCTCTTATCAGCCTCTTCTACTTATATTTGCAAAGGCTGTGGCACAGATGAGACCAGAATGTGATATATGTATTTAGGCCCAATGGGAGCTCAGCAACATCTCTCAGAGCAGAACAAGAAGTTGAAATACTATATTTTCTAAGGTGCTAAAATAGGATTATAAACTTTACTATACAGACCTTGCTATTAAAATTCCTTTTATAGATATATCAATTTAAAACAGTTATATTGATCATCTTATCTATGGCTCAGTCAAGATCAGTGCCATATTGCAGGTTCAGTTGCATTTTACTTCTGGGGATAAAATATAGTACTGCAAATTTTAATACAAATGAAGAATGACTCATAAAATAATATTCTGTAATCACTACAATTTAATGCATTTTGTATTTGTATCAAAATCTAGAATCCTTTTCTTTGCATGACTGCCTTACTTGCACTCTCCAATAATCTAACATCATATATGACTCATCCTACCCCAATTTAAAAAGTACAGTTGCCTGCAATTCCATTTTCTATAATAGAACCCGCCAGAGAGGGGCATAGCACTGTATTTCTGTAATTTTTCAAAGACTCAGCATACAGTAGAATCTGTTTCTTCAGAACAATAGGGGAAGATACCTAGAAACTGTCTCATAATATAAAATTTAGGGATGTGCTGTTTGAAATGAATAGCAAATAGGAAATGGAGGCAGTGCATGCAAATTTATCTCATGCATATTCATTGTGGATATTCTGAAAACCCCAGGTCAAGTTTGGAAACTACTGCTCTAGAATGTTACATAGTTTGGATTAATGAAGACCAAAGGCTTGAATCTAACCTTCTTCTGATGGTCACTGTTTTAAGCATTATTTTTTTGCAGGTCACTCCCTAATAATTAATAGTAAGAAGGGAAAGGCTTATAGTGTTTGACACATTTTTAGACTGAGTAAAATCTCTTTCCCAAGGTAGACTTTGACAGCCACGAAAGGTGGAATAAAAATACTAAAATTAAATTAAATTAATCCTCCATCTACTGTATGTGTTAATTTACCCACAAATCCCAAGACAATAAGCTATGATGATGTTTATATAACCTTTGTTTTTTCACGATTACTGTAAACTGTTCTGATGGGAGTAGATTAGTGTCAGCTACATAAGAACATAAGAAAATGCCATACTGGGTCAGACCAAGGGTCCATCAAGCCCAGCATCCTGTTTCCAACAGTGGCCAATCCAGGCCATAAGAACCTGGCAAGTACCCAAAAACTAAGTCTATTCCATGTTACCATTGCTAATGGCAGTGGCTATTCTCTAAGTGAATTTAATAGCAGGTAATGGACTTCTCCTCCAAGAACTTATCCAATCCTTTTTTAAACACAGCTATTCTAACTGCACTAACCACATCCTCTGGCAACAAATTCCAGAGTTTAATTGTGCACTGAGTGAAAAAGAATTTTCTCCGATTAGTTTTAAATGTGCCCCATGCTAACTTCATGGAGTGCCCCCTAGCCTTTCTATTATCCGAAAGAGTAAATAACCGATTCACATGTACAATAACCGATTCACATCTACATCATTCCTTCAAGCCTGACTCAAACTAATTAATGTAAAGGTATCATAAAGTGCAGGTAAAATAAAAAGTTTCCTCTGCATAATTTCAAGGTGAAAATAGGATCTGAAGAGAGAACCACTGCGATTTTTAAAGCTCATGGACATCATTTTCTCTGGAAAATTCTTATGTTGATTCAATACGATGAATTGCAACCTGCTGAGAATGCTGTTTCCACCCTGAGCAATGCAGCTTCAGGAATGCTACCATGCAGTACAAGAATAAAAACTAGATCATATCACTTAGTTTACACTCAGTTAAAGCCAAATTAAAAGTAAATGAAATTATAAACCACAGTATGCAGAATTGCATTTACTAACAGAAACCAGGGTTTTAGGCAGGGAAATGAAAATTTCCCAAACTCTCTGCATGTAAAAGTACTCATGCAAATTATTATGCACGAAGGAGGTATTCTTGGTAGTGCGTTCAGGGAGGGATTAGCATTGATGCGCATACTTTTTCTGGAAAAGTGCATGCACAAATATCAGAAGCAGATCTGTGTGCATATGTTTTCTTACCCAATTTTCAAAGGGAAAGTTTTCTGTTTGAAAAATGACAAAGCCTACAGGCAAATGGAACTTACGGACTTTACACTTCTGCGCACAGTTTAAAAGTTGCCCTCAACAGGAAGAGCATATCAAAGGTCTTCATACCAAAGTGTTTGTTGTGGGTAATCAAAGGCTGATGGTGCGTGCCCATCCAGGGACACCAAAAACTGTTGTGGTCAATAAATACTCTTAAATGCTAGCAATTTAAAGAAATATCTTTATTTAGATAAAGTATGAAATATGCCAGGAGAGTGTGAGATTACCAGCATGGCAATTCAAAAGCAGTCTCAGAGAGCAGTGTTTACTCAAATACTAAATAGATTACCACCTCCAACATACACACCAAACTAGTTTGTTTGTTTGCATAACACTTTCTTAATTGGGTAACATTAACACAACATCCTTTTAATAGGGAAGTATTAGAATTTTATCTCATATATGTTAATGAGGCTGGGATTCTTGTAAGTCATGTGATTTCTTGTAAATTAAGGACAGAAGGCAGCAAGAAAACTTAAGGCTGAACTCAACATACATTTTAAATTCTGGCCTACATTTAGCATTTCAGAATATTCTAGCTGAGCAGATGTAAGCAAACTTTCTTATGCATATACATCGTCTTACACTTATACATACCCTTAAACACTTTTCAATAAGTCCAGATTCAATCAATCAAATTCTTCCTGAAAAAACAGCTTCTTCAACTTCTGTTATTCATAACCAAACCAGCAAGTAAGGAAACTTCTTGTTGAGGCTTTCCCAGTCTTTTGCTAGTTGAGTTGGCTCTTTCCTCTTCTAAGGAGGAGAGATTTTTCATAAACACTTCGAATTCATAAACTTCAAGATTGGAATTATGTAACACATAAGCTTGTACCAACTGGATGGATCTCATGGAATTAGGTTAGTCATCTTCTTTTCACTTTATGATGAGGATAGATATCTAAATGATAACTGGAAGCAGGAGTGTTGACATAACAAATAACAGAAACATTGGAATGGCGATAGAAGATAACATTATTTTTAAAGCTAATTTAAAAAACACCTGCAAATGTTATAGTTATTTATCAATTAGCACAAATGGGGGGATACACTTGCCATTTCTTTCTTGAGGAGGATTTCTGTGATTTTTGGGCCATCCATATGAATCATATGACTAGGCTAAGATGAATCAAGTTAACGAACAAGATTAGCAGGGACTTGGCAGTCATGGTTGGATGAAGTAATACTTGGCAAATCCAGGGAATTTGGAAATGGATGTTGATTCATGAAGCCAAGGGATGATGAACATAGAAGTTCACAAGAAATTACATTGAAAAGTTTGTCTTGTAAAAGTTCCAGAGTTGGTATTGACAAAGCACTGTGACAGTTGTTGACAATGAGTTGTCCCAGGACTGAGTGGCTTAGTATTTGTAGAAGCAAATCCAGACTGATGATAGTGAAAGCAGGAACTATGGGCATCTTTTGTTTCTGCAGTCATCTTCCCTTCAGTTTGGGCCCTCTGGTGCTGGTAGCTGGGGAGGCATAAGAGCCATGGGTAATCCCCAATGTGAATGAAGTGAGAGAGCTGGAATTTAGCAAAGAACTGGAACAAACCAGGAAACAAGAAGCCAGAGAGGAGACCAAGCAAGAGCGCAAGCTGTAGAGTCAGGAGATGAAGAAGTCTTTCAAATGCAGAAGCCAAGCCAGAGTAAGAGGCCTGAGATAAGATCAGGCTCTGGCAGTTGACTGCTGAGAATGCCTCTGTATAAATACAGGTTCATGCAGGAAACAAGATGACTGTCAACAGAAGTGAGAAGCACCGAGTTGGAAGGATGAAATAGATAGTCCAGATGAAACACAGTGCCACCTGTAGGCCAGAAGAGCACTTGGCACCAGATCCTTAGCATGCAGTTTTCTTTCAGCCAGGGAGAAGGGTGAAACTTTCACTAGGGTGAACTTGAACAGTATGAAGGCATTACAGGTAGTCATCCTTATGAGATCCTGATGTTTTACCTGGACTGTACTGGAAGCACCATTCAGCGGAGTCAAGGATTTGAGACAAGTCAATAATCTGTATAATCTGCAGTACATGACCTTTGATAAAAAGTCAGCGTGCATTCTGGTGGTAAAATATGCTGGAACAACGAGGAAAGCATTAGCTGTAAAAGATTAACTGATTGCGATCAGTAGACAAATGCATATTCAGCAGCTGGTAAGATCAACAGGTACAAGTAAACTGTAGAGATTTTCTTTGCATCCATATTGCCTCATGAAAGCAAAGGAGAGAGGGCACAGAGGGGTTATCTCTGTAACCCGCTGGAGAAAAGCCTGGCACTCAGTTGACATACATAGTCTTAAAATGTTCAGTTTCTTAAAGATTCTTCCAGTTGTAAGTTGCCCTCTTTGCATAATTATAAAGCTGTGTTAGTGATTGGTATTACAGTCTGCATATTATTAAAGTGATCTCAGTTGGTGATTTACAACTGCGAGCATTCTAGTTTTGTCATCTCTACCCTACTCGTGGAATGTTTTTTTTTTTTAATGCTTTTTGAAGATGACAGGGACCCCTTGATTGACTGCTGCTGCCTCCCTTGCCACAAGGTCATTTGTATTTTATACTTCTTGATCTCAATTATCTGGGCTAATTCCGCCCGATACCATTTCCCTGTCACTTCCTCAGTCTTTCCAGGCCGTTTCTGGGAAGAGGCGAGAGAGGGGCACATTGCAGCTCTCTGTGCAGCAGAAGCTGCTAAAATCCCCTAGTTAAGAGGACAATTTGGAAAGTAATTTGCCTGGATCACTAAGCAGATACCCAGGTCAATTCCCCTGAGCTGAAAATTGCCTTAACTTGTGATCAAAAGTACCGTACACTTATACCAGAGGCAGATTGCAGGAAAATATCAGCACAGGGGATTTTTTTCCAAACCGGCCCACGGGGTATCTGACTCCCTTGTGCACTTTCTCTGCAGCCCATGCATTAACACACTAAGCCGACTCTGAAACCTGGCAGAATTAAGCCCAAATATCTCCAAAATAAACTTCACATTTTTCCTAAATATCTAAGAAATAGAGCATACTCTAGAGCAGCAGTGAGAAAACAAAGCTGTAGACCCCCATTCCATCCATGCAAATCGGTTGGGGCCATCCCACAAATCTGCTTAGCAGAATACCTCACCTTAGTCACACATGTAGAATACAGACAGACCCTCACCAAATACAAAATGAAGAGATAATAAAGTAGAAATATGCAGACAAAAACTGAAGTGGAAACCACAATAAGACAGACTCTGTAATGGAATGGAAAAACAAATATCATTCCTCACTAAACATCAAACAATAACATCAAGCAATTTAAAGCATCAATCATAATAGTAAACCAAACTCATAAAAAAAATAAATATTTAAAAACAACTCATGAAAAGAACATTTCGTGATTACAAATATATAACATAAAAAAAAAACAATTTCCCAAATATCAATAAAATATTTCAAAATAGCAGACACAGCAAACAATACCTAATAATTAAAATTAAAGCTAAAATAAATCCCCTGATTTCCGTTTCTGGGAACCTTAGATTCCAGTCACCCTGAGATTATCATGGATTAGTAAGGGATAGGAGATATGCACAACTTTCTTCTCTCTCAAACACACATATTCATTCTCACACAAACTTCCTTATATTCTCTCTCACACACATGCTCACTAGTTCACACGCTGTCTCTCGTATGTGCTCACTGGCTCACATGCTATCTCTCACAGACATGCTCACTGTGTCGCACTCATGCTCTTGTTTACACACATCCTCCCTGGCTCAATAGCTCTCTCATATACCTATTACACATATATTCACTAACTCATTCTTGCTCACACACATGCTCACTGACTCAGTTGCTCTCTTTTATACTCACACACAGGCCCACTGGTTTAAATAGTCCTCTTGCTCAAACATATGCTCATTGGGTCACTCATTCTCACTCGCTCACAAACATGCTCTGGCAACCATAACAAACCCAATTGTTTTATGCAGTGCAACAACGAAAAAACAGAAACAATCACTCCTCACAAAACATCAAGCAATAAAATCAAGAGATATAAGACATCATTCATAATATTAAAACCATGAAAAGGATGAATATATCAAAACAGCTGACAAACATAGGGGGCCCAATATTCAAAGTGCGTTCAGCGTTACTTAGCTGGATAAGTAGAACTTGTGTGGTTAAGTTGCAGCTGCTGAATATGCGCTTACATTTAGTGGCTGCTGCTTAGCCACATAAGTCCCTTATATGGCTAAAATGTTATCTGCATAAGTTGTGGGTGGGCAGTAGGTGGAGTGACTTAGCTGCAACTAAGTAGCAATGTTTTGTCTTAGTCGCATAAGTTTACCACGACATGGTTGTGCCCTGTAATTTATCTGGATAACTAATATCCGGCCAAGTTACTTAAACAGTCATCTTTCAACATTGGGCCCCTAAGGATTTAAAATGTCATATAAATTTGTTCTAATATTTCCTAAACACCAATAACACAATTCAAAACAGCAGACACATGAAATAACACCCCAAAATTTAAAATAATAATTTAAAAAAATATCCAGCTCTCCATACCATTAAATAAATAAATAAATACCTGGCATTGTTTGATTTTCCAGAGATTGTTGTGGATTTGGGTGAAGAAGACCACACAATCTTTATTCTCTTTCTTTCTCCTTCACACATATAGACACTCTCTGGTCACATACATGCAGGCTCTCACAAACACACACATGCAGACTCTCTCTCATAGACATGCAGGCGCTCATTCTCTCATGGACACATGCAGGTACTCTCATACAGACATGTAGGCACACTCTCTCTCATATATATGCAGGCACGCACTCTCATACACACTTACAGACTGTTTCTCATACACACAAGCAGGCTCACTCTTATGCACATATTCAGGCTCTCTCTTTCATACACACGTGTAGGCACTCTCTCTCATGCACACATTCAGGCTCTCTTTCATATATACATACAGGCTCACTCCCATGCATCTATTCAGGCTCTTTCTCTCATACACATACACACAAAAACTCTCAGGCGTCTTCCTTTCTTCTGGGCCTTGGCCAAGCCCGCACTGCTCAGTTACTGCTGGAGAGGGAAATGGGAGGAAGTGGCCCTGCAACCACCAGATGCATCCTGTTGCTGAACCTGTAGGCTTTTTTCGGGCCATGTCAGGTTGGGCTCCGTCGCAGCCTCGCCGAGACCTCCCTCTGGCCGTGATGGGTTGGGCTCCTTTAGCGCATACAGGTTATAAAATACGATGTCCACGCACACATGCATGATGGATTTTAACATCCACGTGTGCATGTGCGGGCAGCCTGCAACTTGCACGCTCGGGGGGGGGGGGGGATTTTTGAAAGTATGCGCGGTGACGTGATCGGGCCTTTGCCCAGTTACTTCACAGTCCACTCCAATTAAGGAACAGACTGGGAGAGAACTTTCCTTTAGCCCTACCCACCCTTCCTACCTTTTCCTCTCTCCTCCCTGACCCCCTAAACTAACCCTACCCATCCTTTTTTTTTTAATTTTCATACCTATTGCTCCTCGGGAGCAGAAGTAAACTCTAAGCACTGGCCGGCTGCTGGCACGCATTTCCCCGGGACAGCAGCTAATGGCGCTGTCCTGGCCCACCTCCAGCCCTCCCTACCCAGACCATGCCCCCCAGCCTGTCCCTTTTGAAGGGACAGTGTCCTTGTGCTTTATTGTGACTGTCCGCGCCTCCCTGCTCCTCGGGGTCACGCTTACGTGCTACTAGACTACAAGCACTTCCCTGCTCCTTGGGGCTGTGCTCCTCTATCATACAGAGACTGTCTGTGCGCCCCGCTCTTTGGGTTCTACCTACATCATCATCGGAGACCGCACTCAGGCTTCCCTGCTCCACGGGTTAGCCTGCATCACTACAGCTGCACCTCCCTCGCTCCACAGCTCCGCCCCCTCGGGGGTGTCTCTCCGCTATCCCTCCTGTACGCCAGTCTCAAGCCTCCCACTCTACGGCCCGCCTGGCGCCTTCCCCTTCGGGGGTCTCAGTCAAGGTATTATCGTCAGCCTGCTTGTCTAATGGGGAACTCCTCCTGACTCCTCGGGACCTCTCCACAGTCTTATCCAAAGCTCCCTGCCATGCCTGACCTCGCCTCCCGATGGTGTGGGCCTGTGGGGCTCCTCCCCACAGGTTGTAACAACTCATGCCTCGGCCAAGGGTCCACAAACTCAAAAACCATAACAGTGCCACACAGGGCATGAAAGTTGCCTTCTGTGTGTGGTCCTTTATTATCCATTTCCATAACTTACAGTGCTATTGCTATGCAGTAGCATGAGCTACAAACAAGCAGAGCAGTTTCTAAGCCCCGAAGCTGTATCAGAATTATTTCTTATTATTTATATCACTATTTATATGGTACCATACTTTCTTCCTTTCTTACATCCATGACATGTTTTATCACTGTGTTGAGGCAAAAGTATAAGACTTTGTCAACCAAAAGATCTCTTTTCTGTCTCTTACTCTACCCGCCTAGGGGCATATTTTTTAAATCAGATGTATTTTTTTTCCCGGCATCACTCCATTCATTTATTCAGGTTACATTGCAGAGTATTATTAGTCACAGCATTCCTAGAAAAAGCTGGAAACTCTGTAGACTGCGATACCTTTTGAAGGACCAACCAATCTGAACTTTCGGGAAGAATTCAGTGAGGTCTCAAAAGCTCATGTTCTACAAAAGATATCACAGTCTACAAAGATCCCATTCACAGTGACCTGTGTAAAATAATTTTTCTATATTCCTGATTTGTTTAGGTCTTTCCGATCATGATTCTTTATTTCTAAACTTGGCCGAAAGAGGGCTATTTCCTTTTGTTCAATACTGATGGGTATCTTTATCTAGGATTTTGTCTGGTCCTATCTGAGCAATGGACGTTTGTGGTCTCGAAAGTTTACATAAATCAACAATACAAGGTATCAATAAATGCAAAAGGTCAAATGAACACAACAAGAGAAGGAAAAAAAAGTAGTATAAACCAAAATGTTAATTTACAAGGGTTTAAGGACTCTCATAGTTAACCAGGGTATAAGTTATTAATTCATTACCCATAACGTGCACAAATTTCCCGAAAAATTAATGAATGCATTGTCTTTAAATCTGAAAAACAGCGATAATGCTTCCCAAACGGCATCATATAACAAGCATGCAACAGACAGTTTTTCCCCCGATTATGCATGCATCGGGGACACAAAGCTACAATACCAAAAGAGTCATTCTTTAAAACAAAAGACGGCAAAGGGAGATTTAACAGGCAGCAACTCAGGTCGGTCATGATCACCAATCATCCAACAGCTAGGATACAAAGTTACACCTCTTCATTACCTTCATTCACAAATCCAAATACCATTCATTTTGCTGTCACATGAAAAACAGAGCAGATCCATGTCAGACAGAGAACATCAACAATACGCATTACACTGGCGTTATACTCAAAACAGTGTAACTCATGCGATGTCGCTGTTAGAGCTGCAGATTGTCACAGTGTGGATCTTGAAGCATTGAAGTATGATAACTAGTCAACAAAAAAAAATTGGTTTAACAAAAAATACGGCTACGCGCGTATCTTATAAAATCCAGCGTACTTTTGTTCGCGCCTGGTGCGTGAACAAAAGTACGCGCTCGCGTATTTTTAAAAAATCTGCCCCTAAGTCAATCGAAGTCATAGCCAAGCAGGCCAGAGAGCAGGGGCAAGATCCGGAGAAAATACGAGTATGCAGGCAGTAGGAATAGGAGAAGATCTGAGCAGGCAGGAAGGCAGAAAATAGCAGCAGGAACAGTCCAGAACAGACATTCAGGAATCAAGTCCAAGAAGCCGGCTGTTCCAGTATGGAGACAGTGCTGCAAAGGGGTTTAGGACTGGCCTGTGCTAGACCACTGAGCTGACCACTAGGGTAAGCCATTAGACGTGGAGGAGAAAGGTGAACTTCCTGAAAGAGTTTAGGAAACAGATTGGGCTGTGACTTGCTGCTTCATTTATCTTTGATGTATAATACCAGAAGAAGCAGAATAGAATGTAATTAAACTAAATCCACTATGGGTATAATTTTCAAAGATGAACACATGGGTTGTTCACGTAAATTTGGCATTTACAAGCAAAAGTTGCTGGTAAGTGAATTTTCAGAAGGATGGGAGTATGCGCATACAAAGGGGGTATTCTGGGGCATGATTTGAAAGTATGCATACGTTTACATATTTTATAAACTGAGCATGCACATACCTCAAACATGCATGCATACTTTTACACCTGCTAGTCACGTCAAGAATATTAAATCTAATTTCTCTTTTGTCTGCACTTTGTGGGTGAGGAGCCTGGAGCAAGCGGTGGAGCGGGTAAATGAACTGGTAGACAGTGTGGGTGAATTGGTGAAGGTCAGGGTCAACTGGTGCAGGTCTCAGCGAACTGGTGCTTAGAAGTATGCATACAAGTATTTTCATAAACAAGATATGCATCAGCCAGCTTTATAAAATACCTGCCTGTGTGCAGAAACTGAGGGTTATTACATGCACGTTATTTCTATTTAAAATGTATTTGCATGCTTTATTAAAATGTGAGTGTACTTCTGGGGAAGTGATATGCGGTATTTTATAAACTGTGTGGCTCCTGCTGTTCAGTTTATAAAATACCGGCATAATGTTTGGCGTACCTACTTAATGTGTAAAAGCGCTGAGTTATGCACACTATTGAAAATAACTCTCCCTATACAATACTAAGTCTGCAGAAAGCCCTTATAGAGCTACCACTCACTTATTTATAAATATTTGACAAATCTTGCTACTAATTGTACCTTTCACCATACTGTTTCCATTACAGATTATTTATTAATTTAGTGCCACCTGTTTCCAGCCCTTCAGTACTAGACTGTGTAGTCATAACGAAAACAGAAAACTAGACATCTGCGTTTGAATTCAAAATGGTTTCAACTACTGTACTACAAGAAAATACTGTACTGTGCCTTATTTTCTAAGTGATGTAACACCGATATACAGACTGGATAAAGGAAACCCCTTTTTCAAATCAAATGAATTATTTAACTAACACTGTACCCAAATGATCCTATGTGACCTGGTCTATACCTGCTCTAGGAAGACTTTCTTCTTGGAGGAAACTCCTTAGCTTTAATACACAGACGCGCTGATTTTATAACATGTGCCCGCCAGCACGCGCATGTTAGAAAATTTGATGGCCGTGCACATGAGGGGGTGGCCCGCGACTCACAAGCGTGGGGGGGCATTTTATATAAAGCATTGCGCGGTGACGCAAGTAGGGTTTCCCCAGTTCCCTACACCCTTATCTAACCTTCCTACCTTTTCCCCTCTCCTCCCCGACCCCTACCCCCTACCTAACTATTAGAATTTTTATTTATTTTTTATCTTACTCTCCTTTGGAGCAGTAATAGACTCTGTGCACCGGCCGGCTGCCGGAGCATGCATTCGCGGGACACCGGCTAGTGGCGCTGTCCCAGCCCCCCGCCCCTCCCCCCAGGCAATGCCCCTCGGCCCACCCTTTTGGAGAGGCCCGGCACTTCGGTGCATAACGGGATTTATGCGCGTGGCTGGGCCCATCCGAAAATGCGCACGGCAAGCACAAGGCCCTTGAATATAATATCAGCTCCCTTAACTATACTGAAGGAGCTTGAAAATTTTGTGATTTATAGTTTCCAGTATACAAAACAGAACTACACTAGTGGCCTTCAAACTCAAAGCTGGATATAATGTTTTTATGCTTTATTTTGATACAATATTTGACTGGATAAGACCATAAGAACATGCCATATTGGGTCAGATCAGAGGCCAAACCAGGCTACAAGTACCTGGCAAGTCTCCAAAAACTAAGTATATCCCACGCTACTGATGCTAGTAATAGCAGTGGCTATTCTCTAAGACAACTTGATTAATAACATTTAATGGACTTCTCCTCCAATAACTTATCCAAACCTTTTTAAACCCAGCTACACTAACTTCACTAACCATATCCTCTGGCAACAAATTCCAGAGTTTAATTGTGCATTGAGTGAAAAAGAATTTTCTCAGATTAGTTTTAAATGTGCTATTTGCTAACTTCATGGAATACCCCCTAGTGCTTCTAATATCCCAAAGAGTAAATAACTGATTTACATTTAACCGTTCTAGATCTCTCATGATCTTAAAGACCTCTATCATATCCCCCTCAGTCATCTCTTCACCAAGCTGAACAGCCCTAACCTCTTTAGTCTTTCCTCTTAGGAGAGCAGTTCCATCCCCTTTATCATTTTAGTTGCCCTTCTCTGTACCTTCTCCAGTACAACTATATCTTTTTTGAGATGCGGTGAACAAAATTGTAGGTTTTATGATCTCTTAACATGGCCATGGCCTTCCCTCGCCTTCTTTCTTTACCCCCTTAGATAGAATCCTCGCTGTGACTATAGCAGGGTTCAGAGCTCATTATTTAAGACAGTGATCACTATTGCAATCATCACCCTGTTACTTAATAATCCTTTCCCTCTTTGCACATAGCTGTACAAATAATTACAGTGTATACGCTGGGAGGCAGATTTTATAAATTTGCGCGAGCGCGTACTTTTGCTCACGCACCAGGCGCGAACGAAAGTACGCTGGATTTTATAAGATACGCGCATCTTATAAAATCCGGGGTCGGCGCATGCAAGGGGGTGCACATTTGTGCAACCTGCACACACCGAGCCCGGTGCGCGCTGCCTGTTCCCTCCGAGGCCGCTCCGAAATCGGAGCGGCCTCGGAGGGAACTTTCTTTCCACCCCCCTGCACCTTCCCCTCCCTTCCCCTACCTAACCCACCCCCCCGGGCCTATCTAACCCCCCCTACCTTTTGTTGGCAGATTTACGCCTGCTGAAAGCAGACGTAAATCTGCGCGTGCCAGCGGGCTGCTGGCGCGCCCTCACCCGACCCAGGGGCTGGTCCAGAGGCCTCGACCACGCCCCCAGTCCCACCCCGAACCGCTCCCTGACCCCGGACACGCCCCCTCCCCCGCCCCTTTTACGAAGCCCCGGGACTTGCGCGTGAGGGCCCTGCACGCGTAAATCCAGCCGGATTTACGCGTGCAGGGCCTATCTGCTTTTTGCTATCTTTTGATGAATCTTTTCTGTTACTGATTTGTTTCTTGACTATTCTCTCTATTTTTTTCTGTCCTTCTCTGAGGAGGTGGTGGTAAACATAAACACTGTGAGTGAATTGATAGGGGTTAAGGAAATTTTAAGCTCTTGCTTTCTTATATGTTTGTAACCCTCCCCCCCCCCCCCCCAAGATATTTCGTATTTCAGGGGGGATTCACCTTAGAAGATACAGGTTCATAACCTGGAGGGGGTCCAGTCTGCATCCCCAACCCCAATACCATAGTTGGTGCCTTTCTTAGGAACCCTTTTTGAATGTAATCACAACACCAGGGATTAACAAGTAAACATCTTTTACTAATGACTTGCAGTAATTCAGGAAAAATAATAGGCAAAAGGCAATGAGGGTAATAATGATAACTTAACAGTGCAATGATAATAACGTCACAATGCAGTAATAAAGGCAGTTAACTCAGCAGATAATATTCCTACATGGAGGGTGCTTTAAGGTGAAACCAGACAACAAAAGTTAATCTCCTACCTAGCGAAGAACTGGTCAGTACACAGAAAGCTTAAATACCCCAGTCATAATCAGTCACGATGTGGTGAAGAAAGAGAAAACAAGTTGGGACCCTTGCAGATTTATTTGATGCAGCTGGTACATGCCTCAAGGATAGAGTGCAGGGAAGGATTTATGTCCCCAAGGAAAATCCCAGTCCTCTGAGTCATCCACAGAAATAGGCAGACTGAAACCAAACTTTTTTTTAGCAGTGTTCTGGCAGGCTATGTCTACTGCGCAAGTCTGTCATCCTTCTGAAACCTGCTAAACACAGCGAGTACTGCAGCCAGGAGCTCTCCTTGTCTCTTTTGGAGCACCCACTAGACAGGTTAGGTTGTACTTAGCTCTGACTCTGGGAAGAGAGACCCTGCCCACGACACCGACGCTGGGGATCCTGATGGGAACACCACACAGGTACTGGGCTTGTGCTGTGGGTCATCTGTCCACCAACCTGGTCTCTCTCTCTCTCTCGGGGGTCTTTTATTTAATATTTATTTTTACATTTTTATATTCCGCAACTTTCATCATTGCGTCCAGAGCGGATTGCACAAAATACATCCATAATAATTTCACAGATTAAATACATTTTTTAAACAATAAAATGAGTCAAAGAAAGAAATAAAATACTATTTAAATGTCTTCTTAAAATAGTGAGTCTTTAACCATCTTGTGAAATAATTTCAGATCGCTCTGAGATCTTAATTCAACAGGAAGATTGTTCCATATAAACAAGGGCCAAAAAGCTTATTTTTGGGAGGACTGTAAACTATGTAGCTTAACGTCTGGTACACATAAATGTGAACCAGCCAACCTCAAATCTCGAGCTGGAACATACATCCTGTCTCTGCATATAAAAGTTTGTGTAAAATAACCACAACCTGAAACTGATTCCTCCACCCTATAGGCAACCAATGTAAGGAGAAAAGAACTGGAGAAATATGATCAAAATATCCAACCCCACTTACTGTCCTGGCAGCGGCATGTTGTACCAAAGCTTCTTAGGGCTTTGCCAACATAGCTCTCACATGCTACAGGAAACAGCACTGCTCCCCTGAACTAGACAGGTTGTCTTTCTCTCTCCTCTCATAGGCTGGGACATCCTCTCTGATGTTCTCCCCTTGAGTATGCTGCATTCTTATTGGCTAAACTTGACAGGCGACCTCCTGGCCAATCACACGACAGGACATAGTGGTCTACCTTGTTCCTTTCCTTTTCAGTTAACCCTTTAGCTGCTGGTGTCATTTAAAAACACCAACATCCAACAGCATATGTCAAGTTCCTGGGTTTGCTCAGACGGCTTCCTTCTGGCATTCCCCAGATCACAGGATGAAAAGAAAGCAGTACCAAGTAGTTCATTTATTGCACACGTCTTGAATGTAGTTTCAACCAGTTCAGCACTTATCAAATATCTCTGGTTACACTGCATGGCTTTATAACCACATAAGCTCAGGGGGGCTGGGGCACCCATTTATGGGGTCCCTGTTACATGTTAGTTAGTTAGTTAGTTAGTGGTTTTTTATATACCGCGGCACGTTAATAACATCACCTCGGTTCACAATAAACAGTAAATTAGCAACAGGCTTTACAGACAAAATGAAATACAGTGACACATATCATATCTACCTTATAAATGGCCTGTGACCGACGGCCCGCAAATGCGCAGTAGAGCGCAGCTCTACTGCGCATGTGCGGGCAAGGATGTCGATCAGAAAAAAAAAATGGCGGTGGGGCCGCAGGAGCGGGAGGAGAAGCAGCGGCGCCGCGCGCGCGCGTGGTGCCGCTGCTTCTCCTCCCCAGATCTGCCGGCAGATCTCGGGGGGGGGGGGGGGTGTCACTCCCGCGCCCCCCCCACCGAGATCTGCCGGCAGATCTCGGGGGGGGGGGTGTCACTCCCGCGCCCCCCCCCCCCCCCGAGATCTGCCGGCAGGAGCGGGAGGAGAAGTAGCGGCACCGCGCGCGCGCGGTGCCGCTACTTCTCCTCCCCAGATCTGCCGGCAGATCTCGGGGGGGTCACTGCCGCGCGCGCGGGAGTGACCCCCCCCGAGATCTGCCGGCAGGAGCGGGAGGAGTTAATGGAGCCGGGTGAGGGTTGCGGGAAGTCGCGCTTACGGCGCCGGGAGGAAATGGAGGTGGGTGAAGGGAGGGAGAGGGGGACTGAGTGAGTGGGAGGGAGGGAGGGAGGGAGAGGGGGACTGAGTGAGTGGGAGGGAGGGAGAGGGGGGACTGAGTGGGAGGGAGTGAGGGAGAGGGGGGACTGAGTGAGAGGAGAGGGAGGGTGGAGAGGTGGGGGAGGGGGGTGGTGAAGAGTGTGGGGAGAGAGAATGAGGGGGAGTTGAGAGACAGAGGGATGTAGCCCGTTTTAACGGGCTTTACGGCTTGTATCATTATAAACAGTAAATAGCAACAGGCTTTACAGACAATAAGAAGTAATTGGAACATATCATATATCATAACGTATCATATGTAAATTAAGCATAAAATAAGAACAATAAACACTTAAACTATGGATTAGCATGATCTAAAGTTAATGGCAGATTTAAATGAATATAATTGTGGGGAAATCGATCGCTAGAGCTTAACAGCGGTATACAAGCAGTAGGCAGAGATAGATAAGAGTGTTAAAAAAGGATCTTAGAAACATGGATAGGTACAAGGCGTTTCAGTGATGGTTGATTATTGGTCGAAAGCTTGTTCAAACAGCCAGGTTTTTAGATTCTGCTTGAATTTCTTATGGCAGGGTTCCAGACGCAAGTTTGTGGGCATTTTATTCCAGATGTTGGTTCCGGCAATAGTGAAAGAGCGGTCTCGAGTAGCCACGTGTTTGATGTGTTTTAAAGAAGGGGTGGCAAGTGTGGCTTGGTGTATTTTTCTTATTGGTCTCTTTGATGTGTGGAAGAAAAACTGATCGGAGAACCATTGCATATCTTGGTTATAGATCGACTTATGAATGAGAGTTAGGGTTTTGAATAGCTTTCCTTGTGACATGGTACTCCTGCAGCTGCAAACGTGGAGAGTACCCTAGCCCCATCAAATCTAGTAAGCCATGAAAGGGCAGAAAGGGTCTAAGTTATGCCTCGCTTGCCAGCACTATAACTTCAGCCCAAAAATATGTTTTAGTAAATACACATTTTACTTGTCTTTGTGTATGCATAGTATCAGTTCCTGTATGACTTATTTTGGGCAGTGCTGTATAAAGCGGAAAATATAAAAATGAGTACTGTGTACGGTGTGAAAGAAGTATATGATTGATCTATGTGTACATTACCCTGCGTGACCATGAACTTATTTCATTTTCAAAGGGGTTTTCTGCAGGTAATGCAGAACTTCACCCACACAAATTGCCCTTTACAAAACTGTCTGACAAAACGCCCATATATTCATACACTGTATGCACATACTTTTATGTGCACAGAACGGAGGCACACCATAAGGTAGAGTCTGAGCAAGGTTTGGACTTATGTGCATGCGTTTTGATTTTAAAAAGTGTGTGTGTAAATTCTCTCAACAAAACTGTGCACAATAAATAGCAAGTGTAATTGTGTGTGCGTAGTTTTGCCAGGATAACCTTCAAAGCATATTTATGCATGCAAGTCCACTTTGAAAATTAGTGTAACTTATATACATATTTGCAGGCTAACTTATGTGCAATGTTACAAAATTACCCCAAAACTGCCTCTACTTGAACTAATGGAATGAATCTGCAGAGCTGTAGTAGTGTTTTGACCAAACACACACCAGCGTGAGATCTAATGGCTGATGGAGGCAAATATATTTTACCTCCTTTTAAATGTCAGGGGTTAGATTTTTCATCCTGGAGGGTTTCCAGAAAGTGGTTGGGCTTGTGTAATTTGGGCGTTTGTGAAGCAGGCAGAGTTGTTGGATTTAGTAAGTACAAACTGGGTTGGGATGGTTCAGAGGGTAGGCTTTAGCTATAGTTTTAGCACTGGCTGTATTTTGGGAGGTGAGTGGTGGGACTGGATTGGTTCCAGTGTTGTTTGTATTTATTTTACTGGGTTGGTTCAGGGGGTGGTTAGGTTAGAGGTAGTGGTGGTGATTTATCTGTAAATTTTGATACGATGTAAATCTCTTTGATGTTTGCGAAAGGTGGGGTATTAGATATAAATTCGTGTGCCTTCGTGGGGTATTAGATATGCATTCGTGTGCATTCGTTTCTTCTGTTTCGGTGGGTACCTGTGTACCTCGCCGACTTTCTAGTACACGTGGGAAAATGGAGAGTATGAGTGTATTTTTAATAATGAGATACACGCATACTCTCAGTTTCCCCAAGTGTACTAGAAAGTCAGTGAGGTACACAGGCACCGCTGATTCAGAGGAAATGAAAAGCACACGAATGCACATCCCTATTATATAAAATAAATAATTAAATAAATATGTGAGTATTCATTTAGATGAATAAGTGTGGGCATGTCTGTGAGTGGATTGGAGGGGTTAATAAAGGATCTATGGTGACTCATGCTCCAAAGCCCTCCAAATAAGGAAGACATTTAGCAGGCTCAGGTAGCAGGAAAGCTACTTGGATAAATTTACCTGAATATTCAGCAGCACTTAATCGGACAAGTCTGCCACTGATTATATTTAACTAAAGTTACCAGGATAATGTCAGTCAAGTAACTTTAGGGCAGGTATTTTCTGATCAGACTTACCTGCTAACTTTAGCTGGGTAGTGAATATCAGTGTTCACCAGCTAAGATATAACCATGATCCCGGATAAAATTTGGGTAAAGAGTTTCTCTGATAAAATTTAGCTGGAGTGAAGGATTTTCAAATCTCAGTTTTTATCTTGGTAACTCCAAAACGTACCCAGGAAAAGCCTTTCAATATCGACCTCCAAGTATCTTCTGTTAGGCTGCGACTAATGTTTTGGGGGTTTTTTGCCAAATATCTCACAATTGTTTGCTTTTATGATAGTTGATAGTCAGGGTTTTCTATTATTCACTCTGCAGGGACCAAAATGATATTTGAGTAGATTGAGCCTTTTGTGAAATAAAGCGATTTTTGTATTTTTTATTTCAGATCCGTAGGTGGCATATTGACAGTAATGATTATAGATGTACAATTACATTTTGTTTTATGATTAAATGAAAAAAATGTAAAATGTTGCACGAAAAAAACAGAAAAATATTCTTCCTAATGGTAGTATTTAAAGTTCTGAAGTCTTATACAACTGTGCACTATTTGGTACATTTAAAAATGCTGGCGCGTGTAAAAAGAACGGGAGATACGCTCGTGACTGGGCTGCGTGCACGCCGCAGGCATTTTAAAGGGATCACGGCCACGCATGTATCTCCCGGTATGCGGGGAAGTGCTGGCTTTAAAAAAAGGGGTGGGTTGGGGCGGAGTCTGGGCAGGGCGTGGGTGGGCCGGGAAAGCGCCATTAGGTTCTGTCCCGGTGAAGCATGCGCTGGCGGCCCGCCCATTCAAGTTACTGCTGCTCAGGATAGCAGGTAAGTAAGGAGGAAAAAAATCCTAGTTAGAGGGTTTTTAGGGGTTGGGGAGGGCAGGGAAAAAGGCAGGGAGGTTAAGGAATTTCCCTCCCAATCTGCTTGTTTATTGGAGTGGTCTGGGAGGGAACTGGGAAAAGCCCTACCTCGTCGCCACGCACATGTAGCAAAATACCCCTTGCGCACACAGATATAAAATAGGGCGCGCATGTGTGCGTGGGTAGTGGATTTTAAAACATGCGCGCGTCAGCACACACGTTATCAGCACATCCATGTAAATGTGCCGGGAACTGCGCGCACATAGACGCCCATGTACAAGTCTGAAAATTCACCTTTATGGGAGCTGTAGCTCACTCGCCATTCTCATACCTGAAACTTTTGATTTCTGGTCACTCAGATTATCATGGATTAGCGGGGAGAGGATGGGTGGAAGAGATGTGTTTGCACAAACATTTTCTCATGCACACACTAACACTCACATTTTCATTCTCTCGCACATACATGCTTATTCTCTCACACTCACTCACTGTCTTACAAGCTCATTCATTCACTTCTCTCCTACAGACATACACACTGACGCTTTCCCTTCTGTTCTCACTCACACCCACTCAATCATTCTCTATCCCTCCCCCCCAACAGCGGCCTCTTCCTTCCCCCAACCCACCAAGAGTTTGATCATCCCCTTGTAGGTCACTACCAGATATAGTGTGAATACACTAATACATTTAAAGGACCCTAATTGTACGCATTCCTACTTCCATAGCAACCTAAAACTTAACTAGGAACTGAACAAATTTAAGATGAAGGCAGCAGTCCAGCAGCAAGAGGGGGGCCTCCCAATCTTTTGCATCAAGTGTCACATGTATGAATTTTTACCCACCAGTGAGAAATTGTACGTGTACATCCGATTCAAAGAGCTCCTGTCTCTCAGAGAACAAGTCCGATCTCTGGAGGCTAGCGTGGCAGACCTGGAGGAGATGAGGCAGACAGGGAGGTATATAGATGAGACCTTCAGGGACATAATAGCCAAGTCCCAATTCCAGTCTGGCAGCCCTGGTGCTGCCTTGGAGGAACGTCTCAAGACCGGACAGCATCAACCTGGTGCAGCAGGAAATGGTCCTATAGTAAAGGCCTGCTCTCCAGGTGGTGCACTGTCCTCTACGACCGAGGATGTCTCTCAGGGTTACTGCCCAGGAGGGAAGGGTTAGGTCGGCCATCATAGTTGGTGATTCGATAATTAGGAATGTAGACAACTGGGTGGCTGGTGGGCACGAGGATCACCTGGTAACATGCCTACCTGGTGCGACGGTGGTGGACCTCATGTCTCCTAGATAGGATTTTAGACAGTGCTGGGGAGGAGCCGGCTGTCGTGGTACATGTGGGCACCAATGGCATAGGAAAATGTTGGAGGGAGGTTTTGGAAGCCAAATTTAGGCTCTTCGGTAGAAAGCTGAAATCCAGAATCTCCAGGGTGGCATTCTCTGAAATGCTCCCTGTTCCACGTACAGGTCCCCAGAGGCAGACAGAGCTCCAGTCTCAATGCGTGGATGAGACGATGGTGCAAGGAGCAGGAATCAGTTTTGTAAGGAACTGGGGAACCTTTTGGGGAAGGGGAAGTCTTTTCCAAAGGGATGGACTCCACCTTAACCAGGGTGGAACCAGGCTGCTGGCGCTAACCATTAAAAAGGAGACAGAGTAGCTTTTAAACTAGAACAAAGGGGAAAACTGACAGTCGCTCAGCAGCGCATGGTTCAGAAGGAGGTATTTTCAAAGAATACTAATTAAGCATTAGAGTTAGGGCATCCCAACAGACAGGTTCCAATAATAAGAAAAGTAGTCCAAGTGCCTGTAATTAAAAACTCACCTGAGCTAAAAGATTCCAATTTATCCCTGTCAACTGAAAAGCAGAATGCAAGAAGTCTAAGAAGTAAGAAGGAAGAATTAGAATGTCTAACAGAGAATGATGATGACATAGACTTAATTGGTATCTCAGAGACATTATTATTATTATTATTTAAATAATTTATATACCGGAGGTTCCTGTATAATATACATATCACCCCGGTTTACAAGGAACAGTAACTATCGCTGCATTTAGCGGTTTACATAGAACAGAATTTAAAAAAACGAAGTTTTTACATTGAACAAATGAAGTAAACAAGTTTTTACATGTGGAAAGTTTTTACATGTTTTTACATCTGGAAAGAGGATAGCTAATGGAATAATGCTATACCGGGGTAAAAATTATATCATGACAGGGAGGAGCATCTTGGTGGCGGGGTGGTGCAATATGTTCGGGCTGGCATAGAGTCCAACAGGATAAAGATTCTGCATGAGACTAAATGTACAATTGAATCTTTATGAGTAGAAATCCCTTGTATGTTGGGGAAGAGTATAGTAATATGAGTATATATACTATCCACCTGGCCAAAAATGGTGAGGTGGGCAGTAAAATGTTAAGAGAAATTAAGGAAGCTAACCAAACTAGTAGTGCAATAGACTGGGTAAGTGAAACATCAGGGCATGCTAGAGAGATAAAGTTCCTGGATGGAATAAATGACAGTTTTATGGAGTAATTGGTTCAGGAACCAAAGAGAGAGGGAGCAATTTTAGATCTAATTCTCAGTGGAGCGCAAGATTTGGTGAGAGAGGTAACGGTGGTGGGGCTGCTTGGCAATAGTGATCAAAATATGATCAAATTTGAATTAATGACTGGAAGGGAAACAGTAAGCAAATCCATGGCTCTCGTGCTAAACTTTCAAAAGGGAAACTTTGCTAAATTGAGAAAAGTAGAAAAAAACTGAAAGGTGCAGCTACAAAGGTAAAGTGCGTACAACAGACGTGAACATTGTTAAAAAATACCATCTCAGAAGCACAGTCCAGATGTATTCCACACATTAAGAAAGGTGCAAGGAAGGCAAAGCAATTACCACATGGTTAAAAGGTGAAGTGAAAGAGGTTATTTTAGCCAAAAGATCTTCATTCAAAAATTGGAAGAAGGATCCATTAGAAGAAAATAGGATAAATCATAAGCATTGGCAAGTTAAATGTAAGACGTTGATGAGACAGACTAAGAGAATTTGAAAAGAAGTTGGCCACAGAGGCAAAAACTCACAATAAAAACTTTTTAAAATATATCCAAAGCAAAAAGCCTGCAAGGGAGTCAGTTGGACCACTGGATGATCAAAGGGTTAAAGAGGCACTTAGAGAAGATATGGCCATCGCAGAAAGATTAAACTATTACAACCATCAATATAAAATGATAAACTTCACAGACAAAAAAACATTAAAACCAGTATAAAATCATAAGCAATATAAGGTTAGTTAATGCCAACTGAAAAAACTTCTTGAAATTATTTATTTCTTTATTTAAACATATTGAGGTCCATATTCAAAGCTGGCCATTTAAGTAACTTAGCGGGATATGACTTATTTGGCTAAGTTACAAAGTATATTCAGCAGCATGGCTAAGCTACTGAATATACGCATATATATATATAAACTGGCTAAGTTTAGACCTGCTATGGAGCATAACTTATGCGGCTAACTCGTTCTATCCTGATCTGCCCACTATATGTCCAAAAGTTTTGCGGCTAAGTGACTTATGCAGCTAAGCGACAGCTTCCATGGATAAGTTACAACAAGTTACGCACTTTGAAATTTGACTTCTCAGTATCCCAACAAAATGCTGTCAGAATTGACTCGGACTGGCATTCACTATATATAAATAACCCAATACTTAGGTATGAAGCAAACAAAATTAAAATATACATTTTAAAGATTATTTACATTTGAAGTTTATTTTCAATGAGATCTGGACACAAGTTTAAATCCCAGTATTTTAAAGTACCTTCACCACCCAAAGCATTCTCTTTCAATTTTAATTTTTCAGTGTTTTTGCTAACAAACAAAAACAGGAAAAAATCAGTGGAAAAAAATGACTCATTTTTCCCACCTATCTTTCACCTAACTTCCCATATCTCTGAAGCGACAAAACATGCCACAGTGAGCTCTCAGCTGTTATTTGTCACTGAATTCCATTAAAGGGTGGGTTCTCCCACGCATCACCCTGGGTTGCTAATCTTCTCCTTCTGATTTTGTGAACCAACCAAACAGTACAAGCAGCTCCTCTTCCAAATCCACTTTTTCCTCGACTGTTCCCACAGCAAAGGGTGACCTCAGACGGAAAATAAACAAGCAAGCTGATGGTACGTGCACAAGGGGACGGCAATTCCAAACAGGCCGCTGAACGGACACCGAAAATCTGTCCTTAGAGAGAGAGAGAGGGAGGATGGGATATTTCAGATCAGCTGCCATGCCCCCATTTTCCCCTCCCCCTAACTAAAAAAAAAAGCAAAAATACAAGCGCTGCTCATTTTTTAAGCAATACTTTTTAGCTGCAGAAAGAAATGTGTTGCTCAATGTAACAAAGGAGGGTGCATGCAGTATTGGGGGGAGGAGCACGAATGTTTATGTTGGGGGGGGGGGAGTGTGAGTGTGTGAGTGTGTGTGTGAGATGGGAGGGGAGTGTTTGCATGAGCGCCATAGGAGGGCCTGCACTCCCTAGCATCCCTTCACTCACCCGCTACCGAATCACTGGACCCACCTTCCCGTGTCTTTCCTAGAAAGGCCATGTCGTCCAGCTAGGGGCCAGCCCCGGAGAGAAAAGCTGCTCTGCTGAATCCCGGGAAGAAGGCGACCCCTGCCGATCCTGAGACACGAGAAGGGGACTTCTGAGGAGCGGAACCAGCTGGGAAGGGACTTTGTTGCACTGACCTGCTTCGTTTGAAGTATTTCTCAACGGAGTGTAAGGAAGGCGTCCAGCTGCCGGGAGAGTTTTTAGCAGTTTACATCCTCCCCAGCTCTGTGGCCATCGCCCCTTGCTTTGGGATTGGCTGAGCTCCCCTTTATAAACTGGGTTGAGCGCGTGAAAGGTGTGGCTGGAGGTCGTTTCTGTTGGAAGTGGAAGATGCTGTTCTATGTGGATCCTAGTAGCTCCCCCCTTGTCTGCAACGGTGGGATCCCCCCCGGAGAGCTCTGAGGAGAAGGTTTGGACTTTTAAGAGAGCTGATTTGTTTTTTGGGGTTTTTTACCTGCTTCCAGTTCAGGAGAGCACCCCCCCTCCCCTGCCTGGGAGCTGCTGGCCCTGCTGCCAGTCATGGCGGGGTCTATGGTTGCCCGTGGTGCTACTTTGCCCTGCATCCAACAAAAGAGGGGACTGTAGGGCCCTCCCTATAAAGAGAAGACGACTTTAGCTTATGCAGAAAATTCTTTGTCGTCTTTTGAAGGAGGGAGATTGTTTTTCCAGCCTCCTGCCTACTTTTGGAGAGGAGAAGAGAGCGTTTATTTCTGTCCCATCACTGGAGAAAGAGCTGGACACTGATTCAGAGGTTGAGCCTGTAGGGAGAAACTTTGATGTTTGCAGCTACCAACATGTTTGTTTGTTTGATTATTTTTTTTTTCCTTTTTTGCCTGAAATTCATTTTCATAAGTTGCAGAAAACTCCACTTGGGAGCCTGCGCTTGCTTTTTTTCCACCTCAAGAACCAGCTTGCTGAACTGAGAGGTGCACCTACGTGCGTAGATACCGAAGAGAGACCGTTTGGGTGCCAGAGACTTACAAGGTACCTACCCCCAGGAGCTTAAGGGCCCCAGAGCCTTGTCCTCCCCCCCACTGGTCAAACCCCAGCCCCCTTGATGGCTTACTGTAGTGTTTTGGATGGTGCAGGCGAAAGAAAAGAGAAATCCAGGAGACAGTGGCCCCAAGGACTTCTGCTGTGACCCCTGTATTAGGGACCTCAAAACCAAGAGGGGCTTACTTAAGCCAGATGGTTTTTTTATTTTTTTCTTCTACCTGTTTACGGGTAGAACAGTTTCCTGTCTGGTCAGAAGCCAGGCTTCAGGAATATAGAGGGTCTGGTGTCTGACACTGAGGACTCGGAAAAATAAAACCCGATTTGCACCCGCAGCCCTGCGTCCATGTAAGGCGTGCACAATCCGGGTAGGGCTTTTGTGGGGACCTTTTCACATAAAGCAGAAGGCTGAAGCCATCCAAGGTGACTGCTCAGTGCCCATCTTTCCTAGCAGCATAGTTTAACCAGATTTATTTGAATTTCTGCGAGTATGATCCATTTAGGGGCGTTTTTAGTGGTGACAAACAAAACGTGTGCTGCAAGGTAAGTAATACGACTGTGTGCTTGTATGATTCCCTCTGTCCATTCTGCTTATATAAAACACTGCAAATTGCTTTATAATGACCAAATAATAAATGAGTCTCATTATATGAAGAGGCACGCTAATTACAACCAAAAACAAAGCCTGCAAGTGGAACCAATAAGGTTTAAGAACGTATTCCTTTGGAATCAAAACACTTAAGAGCTTAGTGCTAAAAGTCAATACCAATAATCACGTTAATTCTGCTTGAGTTAATTAATGCTCCACAAAATCAAAACATCTAATTCTTCCCTAACTGCAACGGCCAGTACAAAGTAACAGGTTTTCACATTTAGCTCTAAAACATTTTAGGGTGCTAAAATGTTGTCCTACCAGCTAATTTTAGGAGTTAGAAATGTACAATATTAAAAAGAAAAGGTTCCCTTCATTGAGCCAGGCCAGAGGCTCCAGGCACATTTCAGGGACAGGCTTACAGCTCAGCCACTTTGACTGATTGTCAGCACTAACCAGCTCACTTTCAGGAGGCTCACCCCGAGCCACAGAAATAGCTGGTTTAAATCCAGCCTGAACCCAAGCAAAATCAAGTTTCAGTGGACACAAAATATGAGCAGTAAGGCTCCTGACAGCAAAATCCCTATCGCAAACTATGAACTCTCCACCCCTGCCTCCATCTACAAGTCAAAAGGCTCCGAATCTTACTGTTCTCGGCATTCTCCGTGTTAACCCAAAGTCAGGCTACATTCAAAAGCTGCTTCCACCATCTGCAGCAGCTATGCAAACTCTACCCATACACCGAGAAGGCGAGCCTGACCAGAGAGGCCCATGCCACGACAGCAACACGGCTGGACTACTGTTAACGCCCTGTACAGCGGACGGACAAGGAAAGATCTCCACCAACTTCAACTCACCCAGAAAGCCGCTGTTTGCTTGCTAGAGGGCAGTAAATGGTGCAACCACGAAACGCCTTCTCTACCAAAAACGTCCCGGGCTGCCAGTGCTCTACAGGGCCAAACTTAAAACCCTCTCTTCCTATCCTACAAATGGCACAGGCTCGCTCTCTCTCTAAATGCACCTGTGAGATCTCTAAGCTTACCCCAAAGGAGCCTCCTTAATCACGTCATCACCAAAGGAAATAAGGCAGCACTTCCACGTTAGTCGTCGGGGCTTCTCAGGGGTGGCCCCTTACCTCCAGGATTCACTCCCAGGAGAGCTACGCCACAGCCAGCGCCGCACCCATCTCAGAAAACAGGAGAAAAGCCTTGCTTTCTCACCAGGCTTTCACCTGACTGCCATGCAGAGGAGAAAGGGACTGCAGCCACGAGATAAGGGTGAAGGTGGATGTGGTTGTGAGGATGTGGGTGGGCTGCAGGCAGGGGCGGATTGAGGGGAAAGCATCAGCCCGAGGGTTATACGTCTGACTCCCTTGCGCGCTTTCTGTGCAGCACGAGCTTCAACGGCTCCCAAAAGCGTGCCAGGCCGACCTTCGAGAGGTCCATCCCGTGACCTGGAGGCAAGATATCTCTAACGGAAATCCCACACTTTTCCCAAATAACTCAGCAGAGCAGGGATGAGCAAAGTGAAGTGCAGTCCCCATTCCATCCATTCAACTGGTTGGCCCTCTGCCCCCCCCAAAGTCTGTTTAACACAGTAAATGACGGCAAAAAAAGACCAAGTGGTCCATCCAGTCTGCCCAGCAAAAATATATATATTTTTTTTTATTTCTTTTAGGGTAGTAATTGCCACTCCGTGCAGATTACCCCTTTTCTACGTGTCCATCCCTTACCTACCACGGATCCTCTGTGTTTATCCCACACCCGTTTGAAATTTATTACCGTTCTTGTCTTCTCTGCTGTTTCTGGGAGGGCATTCCATTTATTTTATTTAAAAATGTTATAAACCATAAATTACAAAATATTGATCTAAGCAGTGTGCAGTTAAAACAAGCCATAATAAACAATAACATACAGCAAATATAATACATGAAAATTATTTGTTCATAAAGCTTCAATAAGTAAAAATGCTTTCAATTGCTTACGGAGACACTTAATATCTGAAATCAATCTCAAATACTTAGGAATTAAGTTCCATAGTTTTGGACCGATAATTGAAAAAGCTCTATGATGTGTTTCAAGGTAATGTGCATTCCTAGATAAAGGCAATTTAATCAACAAGTCATCTTGAGATCTAAGGGATCGATATGGAGGATACTGTATATTTGCATTAATTCTGTAAGACAGGATGGACCCTCCCCTTTAATACGCTTAAAAACTAGGGTTAATATTTTAAACATTATTCACTTGGCAGCCAGTGCGATTTTTTATTTTTAACATAAGGGGAACTATGATCCCCTATGGTTTCACCGCCCTTGCTTTGAAGAAATATTTCCTGACGTTGTTCCTGACTCCCCCCCTCCCTTGGAGTTTCCAATCATGACCCCTAGTTCTACAGCTTTCTTTCATAAATGTAAAGATCTGTATCGTATCGCCACCCCCCGTCTCTCTTCTTCTCCAGTGTATTCCTAATCAAATCCTGCAGTCTCATCTCATATGACTCTCAAAGCAGACCCCACACCATTTTGGTTGCCTCTCTCTGGACCATTTCCACCCTGTCTCTCTCTTTTTGAGAGAAAGTCTCTCTCATGTATATACAGTCTATTCTGGATTCCTGGCCTGGCGCTAAAGTCTCTTGCCAACCAATCAGCTTTTGTACCAGTTATAACCACACTGCCAACCAGTGGCTCAGACACAGACATACACATTCTGCTGTTATGCTGGTGCTCATGTGCTTACTTAGGAGGTAATTTTCAAAAGCATTTACATGCTTAAAACTGGGGCTTATACATGCAAATGCACTTTACCATTGAAATAGGCTTATGAAAATTGCTACAATACTGAATTGTCAATAGGTTTTACCCACATGAAGTTAACCACGATAAGTGGGCTTTTGAAAATTGCTACAATAGTAAATTACATTTATATGTGCAACTTCTTTGAAAATTGCCTTCTTAGAAGTAAAATTTAAGATCCATGCGCGCGTTTGCCAGCATGAGCAAATGGACGCCCCGATGCGTGGCTATGCCCACATGTTATAAAATTGGCTATCCGTGCGCAAATGCGCGCACAATTTTATACTGACATGCGCCATCTCGAGCGCGGAAGTGGAGGGAATTTTAGCAGGTACACACGGCGATGCAATAGGCCTTTTCCCAATTTGCTCCCAGTTTGCCCCAGTAAACTAGAGGACTTCCTAAACCCCCTAGCTAACTTGCCTCCCTTTTCCCCTATTAGCCCTGAGCCTTAAAACCCCGCTGACTAGCCTCTATTTTTATGTCCCATGACTTACACGCCGTCCATAGCAGAAGTAAAGTCACGTGGTAGGGAACCCCCAGCGCACTTGTGCACGTAACTACTTACGCGCTGACTTCATGGTGCAGTCCTGGCCCGTCCATGCCCCGCCCCTTTTTTGGAAAACTTTTTTATGCGCGTACCGGGAAATACGTGGAAACACGCACGGTTTTTAAAATCCGCATGGCGCGAGCCGTGCCCAGTCGTGCGCGTTATCTCTCGGCTTTGGCGCGCCCATAGGGATTTGAAAATGGACTAGTTAGTGAGCATTCCCTGCATCATTATGTAAAGTTTTTGCATGCCCTTCTCTTTCCTTTCTTTTTCCCTTTTCGGCACCCCCACCCTCCAGAAGACTCACTGATTCCACAGCCAGCTGCCTCTCTCAGACCTCAGCCCAGTCGCCTCAGACAGAAGCCTCTAAAACAATGCATGGGCATTCTTTCCTGGATCATCCCCTCCCTTTCTGTCACTATAGCTTGCCCCCACCATATCCCTTACTCCAGTGCCTTCTCATTGACTGTGCGCCGCTTTTACAATTATGGTTCTCCAGGCTCTACTCTGCCTACCTACTGCAAGGGAGGGAGTACCAGAACTGATCCATGCTGCCGGATACCTCTGGGATTATAAAAACAAATTTAGCCGTGGCCAAGACTGCTCGCATCACTGCTGCTGCAGCTGAGACTGGGGACAGCCACTGACACAAGGCTAGAGAGGGAATCCTACTTTCCTACATGGAACTAGCACAGCCAGGACCGGCACACGGGTATTAGGCATCCTAGGTGAACCCTACAGCCTTGTACTCCTTGTACAGCCTCCCCAAACACAATTACAAATTATGCATTTGTAACAGATTTTACATGAAAAAGAACATTCAAAATAATCTTCTGAGGTAAAATGATAGTATACAACATGTATATATTTACATGCACTGCAGAAAACCCTTCAAAAAGGAATTTGGAACCCATATGGTCTTAGGTTTACAGTTATATGTGTTGCGTGCGAACTTGGCTCTCAGAAAGTCTTGCGCAAACTGAATTACAAAAGAGTAAACCTCCCATACCAAAATAGCACTAACTGCCAACACTCAAACAGTAAGAGCCTTACCTATGAAAAGGCAACAGTACAAATATTACACCAGGCTCTAAAACACGAACACATCTCCTATTAGGAAAACAGAACAAGATAGGCTGTGATAGATCCTTATACATAAGAACATAAGAAAATGCCATACTGGGTCAGACCAAGGGTCCATCAAGCCCAGCATCCTGTTTCCAACAGTGGCCAATCCAGGCCATAAGAACCTGGCAAATACCCAAAAACTAAGTCTATTCCATGTTATCATTGCTAATGGCAGTGGCTATTCTCTAAGTGAACTTAATAGCAGGTAATGGACTTCTCCTCCAAGAACTTATCCAATCCTTTTTTAAACACAGCTATACTAACTGCACTAACCACATCCTCTGGCAGAATCTTGCACCTCAGTCACACATGCAGAACACAGTCAGACTCGCACCAAAATTCAGAATAAGAGACCATAAATAAGTAGAAACATGCAGATTAAAAACCAAATTGCAAACTACAACAAACCAGACACTATGCAGTACAACAATGGAAAAACAGAAACATAACCATTCCTCATAAAACAACAATAAAATTAAGTATAAAATAATCACAATAGTAAAACCATACTAACAAAAAGAATACATATTTCAAAATAGTTGAATAGAATATCCAATAATTAAAAATGAATATAACATTTTTACAAAATTTCCCAAACATCAATAAAATATTTCAAAACAACAGACATAAACATCCAACAATTAAAACTAATAAGGATAAAATATCCTCTGGTCTCCATACCTGGGAACTGAATTTAAATCTGTGACATGCACTTAACAGACACTAATTAGAAAGAAAAATAGCATATCTGGTTACCTACCTACTTATACTATTTATCTCACTTCTCTATTGCTTTATTTATTTGTGCCAATATTATTGTCTCAATAAACGAGCAATTTATTACCTGTCTGTACCCATTTTTTATGTACATATATGTATATTAGTTATTGCGGCAATGCTAATCTTAGGTTGTACCCCTCCCTGTTCTAACTTGCTGTAATACACCCTGGGTGAATACCTTTCAAAATGGTAGTTAATAAATAATAATAAAAAAAATAAAATGCTGTCCAGTTAGGGTAAAGTGAAATGCAGCCGAAAAGCTGGCTGACATGGTTCAAATGAAAAATTGCCTAAAGATGACTGGCAAGAATTTAAACACTTATGTTTTCTGTTCTGTGGCTCTTTGGAAAAACTGACCCCTTAGAGGGTCAAATTTCAAAGGCATTTCCCTAGCTAAAACAATGCTTTCTCCATGGATATGTCCCTTTACAAAGCTGCCTGCCCATTGAGCGAGTAAACTTACACATGTATGGCCTGCATGGGTTTCACTACAATGAGCAATGGCGTTTCCAGGAGTGGGGAGATGGAGAGGGCGTTCACAATTATGTTCACACTTTTGTATTCTCAAAAAACGTGTAAGTTCTGCAGAAAAATTCTTTGCATGATTTAGCAGGTTCAGCTGTATGCTGACAGTGCAAACTCATTCCCTTTGAAAACTGGTAGAAACTATGCCTGTCATTGTCCTCAAATTCATGTGGACAGTTACAAAACTGCCCCTCTTTTCTGGAAGCAATTTTAAGACCAGCCACAGAAGCGGAGTGGAAGAGTAGCCTCATGATTAGAGCAGCAGGCCACAAAACAGGGAAACCAGGGTTCGAATCCCACTGTTGCTCCTTGTGAGCTTGGGCAAGTCACTTTACCAACTCAGGTACAAAGTTAGAGTTGTATTTTAAAAGACAACATTTACACACATAAATCCTGATTTTTAAACCAGTGAACACGGTGCGTATAGGGCTGTTACCTGCACATATTTACTTTTGCTCTGTATCAGGTGTAAGTCTGAATAAAACTCATTCTAGCCAAAAACTGACTGGGTGAGTGGTCTAAATAAACTAGGGGGCGTGCAGGCTGAAGTACCAGAGGTGTCTTGATGCCCTAGAGATAGACTGGGCAAACTGGTAATTTCCTTCACTCACGCATGTTTTAAAACGTGCTCACTTGAGCGTATAAATGCCGACTAGTTCTAAGGAAACATATGTGAATAACGCGTCCTCATGTAACTGCTTAAAATCAGAAGCACGCATACGCGCACTAGGCGTATTTTATATAATACGCGTGCACTCGAGTGGACTATTCAAAATTCCAGCGCCTGTGTGCTCGCGCCCACATATGCACGAATATGGGTGTGCGCATGCTCGAGTTAAAGTTATTGTCCCTGACTGCGAGCCCTCTGGGCACAGGGAAATACCTGCAGTACCTGAATGAAACCCGCTCTGAAGCGCCGAAAAGCACAACATAAATAAATAAGTGGAAAGTCCGCCAAGTACTTTGTACCTGTGGACTTTGCACGGATTTTCAAAGTGAAAGTCTGCGCATAATTTCACTCTGAAAATTACTTGGGGGAAAAAGTACCCACGCACAGGCTTGCACAGGCTTATTTGGGGGGGGGGGGGTGCTTTTTTCAGGCACAAAATAAGGGCATGCTACTGAAAATGCAAAGGTACCCACGTCGTTCCAAACCCCTCCCCAATCCTGCCCCCAAGGAACTCCTCTCCCTGCTGCAGGGAAACGCACAGCTGTGCTGAACCTACACACGTAGCTTTCCCCGAAAATAGGGCGGGACATTTCCTAAATCACAGAAATGGCCTTCATAATGACCCTCCCTAGGACCAAGATGTTCCTCGCCTCTCCTTCTACCGCTTTGCTGTAGAGCTGCCAAGGATTGAATCAGCACAGGGGTAAATGCTGCTGGTCAATATCCCCCTTGCCAGTTGCATAAAGGAGTGGCAGATGATTGTGCAGTTCGGGGGAGGCAACAGATGCCTGCCCGAGGGGAAGGGGGGGAAGCAGGAAGTAACCAAATGCTTTGGGAGTGTGCGGGGTTGGAGAAATGAGGGGTGGGGGAAAGTTAGATGAACTTCTCAAGGGCTTGGAGAGGAGAGAAGGGGAGAGAGGGGAGGGAGAGAGAAGGAAGGTGATTTATGCCCGGGAGCGAGGCAAAAACGGGAAAGAAAGGCTGGAGGAGTGGAGAAACGAGGGAGGGAAAGGAAAGTTATTGCACGAGATGGGTGAGCAGAGAGGAAAAGGAAGGGCAGTTGATTATGGCACGGCGGTGAGAAGGGGATTAGACAGTACCAGGTGGTGGGAGGTAACAGAACGCTGCACTGAAGTCACAAGGAAATGGAGACATAAAAAGACCACATGGTGCATCCAGTCTCCCCAGTAAGCTTCTTATGGTAGCAACTGCCGCTCCGTGCAGGTTACCCCCAAGCCTTATTATTATATTAAAAATCAAAACCAAGCAACTGACAAACTCATAACAAAATTTCTGCTAGCAACATTTTTACAGGGTGGGCAGCCTTCTCGATAATTCAGACAAGGCTGCCGCTTGAATGTGCTTTGCTTTTGGACTTGGCCGTGGAAGCAGTCCTGTGCTTTTCCCCTAATGTCTGCAGAGAAGACTCCGCTACTTCTAAGCACACGATGATTTAACCTGTTTTTTCTCTATTGTATTATATTTTTTCTCTATTGTATTATATTTATAATTACCGCCAGCTTTCAACCTCTCTTTCCAGCTGATTAAGCTTCCAAGTTCTTACCCCTTGTTTGAATGTAACTTTGCCTCTTCCACTTCATTTGCTTATTTATTCTAGTTGTCACTTCAGTTTTACCCTGTTCGATGTAAACCGATCCGATATCGTTTTTTACTATGAAGGTCGGTATAGAAAAGTGTTAAATAAATAAATAAAATATCAGTACCCTGGACTGTAAAAGTCGGGGCCCAAGCCCCCTTCCCCGCACTCCCCCCCCCCCTCAAAGTGGAGAGTGATGCTGCAGTTGTGTCAAAATCACGTAAGCTAATTGGTTAAGGGTAGTAATCCCCATGGCTTCTGTTAGGCGTAGCTGCTGCCGCTTCATGCTGGCTACCTCCCATGCACCCTTTTCTTCACTCCACCTCCAGCCTTTAGGGATCTCCAGTGTTTACCCCTTGCCTTTTTGAATGAATTTACTGTTTTCATCTTCACCACCTCTTCCGGAAGAGTATTCCACGCATCCACAACCCAATGCAGGGTAGGCCACAACAAGACAAAGACTGCAGAACACTGATGTACTACATTACCAGGTTTTGTGTGAGAAAAATGCATAACAGACTGGGTTTTTTTTACTCTCATATAGTTTTCAATATTTGTTTTCTCTCTAAGGTGTTTTCATTCCAAGCTCAAGAATCCAGCAAGAGAAGAGCGAAGTCCAATCAGAGACTGGTATAGAGAGGTGAATCAGAGAGGCTAGTCAGGCCCCATGAAAAAAACACTGCTGGCACAGGCCATTTGCATGAAATGCAAATGTTATAGACATGTCTGAGACTGTTTATGATTTTATTTCCTTTTATATGAACTTTATGCTGCAATTTTCTGGTTAGTTGAGGGTGGGTTTTAATTTGTCTGATATGTATTTATTATTGTAACATATACATATCTATTTTGTGATTGTAATCCACCTTGGAACAGAAGGCGAGCAATCAAATTAGATAAATAAATTAAACACATATGTTTTACTATTTCTAACTGTACTTCAATTTACAAAACTGAACTATATTCAGAGATCAATTTCCTTTAGAGCATACTAACATATATAATAAATCTAGCCTTGAACATGGCATACTTCCCAAATAACATTGTATAAAGCACCTGCTTTGTCTGTGGCCTTCAAGTCTCAGATTAATTTATTATAATCAATCAACAAATGCACCAAGAATTAGAAAAAAAGCAAACTCTGTATTCCTGGACACATCTAATCCTCCCAGCATAAGTATACTTTAGTACTATCATTGTATAAAAATATTCTTGACACTGGGAAAATATTTTTATGCATTACGGATGTTTACATAGAAAAAAAAATCTGTATCTCACTGAGTATTTTCTATTCATATGTGCTCTCCAAGCAAGATCTGTCACTTACCTGGTTTTATTTTGTTCATGCCAATTCAAGTGAAAACAAAAACAAAAACAGTAGAAGCAATATATTTCCAATGTATGGTTCTTGCTCCTTTTTTGCGATTTTAGGCTCAGGACTGCATCCTGGCAACCTTTAAAATAACATTGTGCTTCTCTTCCAGTCCCTCCCCTCCTTTTCCTGGGCATTCACGTCCGCCCACAAACCTGTTCTCCTCCTGATATAGCAATCTTCCAAGCAAAGCCTTCACGGATTGCAGTCTGAATGCCCAGCCGTGTCTGAGCAAACGTGAGAGATACTCCCCACTTCAGAAGCATTTCTCCTAATGACTGAATCATGAAAGTCCATGAGAAATGCACAAATGGACGGAAGCCAGGGTTGAAGCCTTGGCGACTGATACGACTGCTGCTTACACGGTTCAAACCTGGGCTCATTAAATCCCTTTTTTGTGTCAGACGTAGCTAGGAAATTGAGGTAGGCCTTCATCTGTTGAGAGCAGGCATGATTTTATGTCAAATTTCTCTCTCTACTTTTTATAGCCACTGACAAACATTGTGATTACACATTCTCCCCCCTCCCTCAACAAACAAATATGTTAAAGAAACTAAAATAAACCAAACCATGGCTAGGATTCATTAAACTATCGCATGCGATAAGAAGAGGGGCGTGTTTTATGGTACTAGCTTATTTATCGCTAAGTGCGCTTTCTTAGCGCTTCGCATAGGTATTACCACAGAGTGCAATAACTTTCTCACACTTTGCGGTAAGTGACACAATTGTTGTAATCCCTACCTACAACCACTCTCTCTCTCTCTCTCTCTCAAACAGCTTAAAAGACGAAAACATCGCAAAGTGTGATAAAGCCATGTCGCACAGCTTAATGAAAAAGGTGTAGTTATTTCCTGCGTTAAAGAGATCCCGCCCCAAACTCCACCCCTTTTCTAAATTAGCATCGCACCATGCGCTATGGTGCTTTTCGCATGCATTGAGGTGTTTTTCACATGTGAAAAGCCCATAGCGTGGCTTGGAAAATAACCCCCCATGTTTGCTTAAGAGTAAAGAAATAAATTATGGGATACAGAGTCATGGAGAAAAGACTGAAAAATATTAATAATAAATACACTTTTGCTAGTGAATATTTATATACAGGTCTGGTGCACGGGTATTAGATGAGCTAGGCCAACCTTACAGCCTTGCGCCACACTACCCCCTACGCCCTGGCCCGACCCTTCCCACACAAAATTCAAAATTATACCTTCATAACAGATTTTATATGAAGAAGGGCATTTAGAATACTATCTTCTGAGGTAAAAATATCACTTACATCAACAACATGTATATTTATTGCCAACCAGAAAACCCTGCAAAAAATAATTGGAACACATATAGTATTAGGCCTACTGTAACGCAGGTTGGTTTGGGCTTTGCCCTCAGAAGGCCACAAATAAATTGGATTACACTTACAGTAAAGTAAATCTTCCATACCAAAACAGCACTAACAAGCAGCTTATGAAAAGGCAACACTGCACGTATTACACCAGGCCCTAAAACATTAATACACCTCCTATTAGGAAAACCGAACAAGCCGGGCTACTACAGATCCCTAACAGAAACTATACGCTAACACAGGGGGCTCAAACCGGTCCTACACCCCCCCCCCCCGTAGCCAGTAGGGTTTTCAGGATATCCTAAAGGATATGAATATGTATAACCTAGAAGAGATGAGGTGCAGGGGTGATATGATACAGACCTTCAGATACCTGAAAGGTTTTAATGATGCACAAACGTCAAACCTTTTCCGTTGGAAAGAAATTAGTAGAACTAGAGGTCACGTAATGAAACTCCAAGGAGGACACCTCAGAACCAATGTCAGAAAATATTTCTTCACGGAGAGGGTGGTGGATGCCTGGAATGCCCTTCCGGAGGAGGTGGTGAAAGCCAAAACAGTGAAAGAATTCAAAAGGGCATGGGATAAACACTGTGGATCCCTAAAGGTTAAAGGATAGAAATGAAGAAAAGAGTGCATGGGGGTAACTTGATGGTGCGTCGGTTACTACCCCTAACCAATGAGCCTTGATACTGTAGATGCAACTCCATCGTTCTCTGCTTCAACGGCAGGGGGGAAAGGGGAATTCAATTCATTCAGCAACCGAGGGCCCCGACTTTTACAGCCTGGGGAAACAAGTATGGGGGTAACTTGCTGATGCACTGGCTACTACCCTTAGCCAATAAGCCTGATACTTTGATTGAACTCAAACATTGCTCTCGGCTTCAATAGCAAGGAATAACGGGGAACTGGATTCAAACAGCAACCAATGAGGGCCCTGACTTTTACGGTCTGGGAAACAGATAAGCATAGGGTAACCTACATGACACAGCAGATACTACCATAAGCTTACTGGGCAGACTGGATGGACCATTTGGTCCTTTTCTGCCATCATTTCTGTGTTTCTATGTTTAAATATTTGTGTAACAAGGAGGCAGTGCATGCAAATAAATCTCATGCATATTCATTAGGGATATCCTGAAAACCTGACTGGCTGGGGGGTCCATAGGACTGGTTTAAGCACCACTGCACTAGCAGAACACTGCACCTCGTTCACATATATAGAACACAGTCAGATCCTCACCAAATACAGTAAAGAGACCATAAAGTATAAATAGAAATGTGCAGACAAGCATTGAAGTGGAAATTGCATCAAGCCAGACTCTGTATGCAGCAAAATGGAAAAACAGAAACATCACCATTCCTAATAAAACATCGATCATAATTATAAAACCATGCTAATAAAAAGAATAAATATGTCAAAACAGCTGTCAAATACAATAACTTCCACTAATTTAAAAATTATAACACATTTTTTTAAAAGGTGCCCTGAGATTTTCGTGGATTAGCTAGGAAGGGGCAAATTGTTGTGCAAAACCTTTATCCTCTCTCTCTTCTATACACAAACAAATATAGTCCCTCATTCGTACCCTCCCTCACTGATCTCTCTCACACACCCACCTGCTCATACACTCATCCTCTCACACACCCATACACGATAACTCACACACATACACTCTCTCTCCCCTATACACATGCTCACACACTCCCTCTCGCACATGCATGCACTCTCACATGTTCAGTCACACAGACGCATACACACATGCTCAATCACACACACACACACACACACACACACACACATGCTTTTTCTCTCACTTGCTCTTCTCTCCCTCTGGAAGCTCAAGTGGCAGCAGCGGCAGCCTCCTCCCTCAGCCCCCGCAGCCAAAGGGACTCCTCTTTCTTTTGAGCCATGGGTGCCAATGCTACTGCTGCTACTGCTGCTTCTGCTGGATGTTACTCTGCCTCCTGCTGCTTCTCCTTCCAGCTTCTGCATGCATGGGATGACGCTGCTCCGCTCCCTCTTCCTCCTTTCTACTGTGCAGGCCAATGCTGTTCCACCTTACCTCCTACTTCTCCCGGCCCACAGAAACTGACGCTGCAGCCTGTTCCCGGTCCTTCCGGGCCGCGTGGGACCCAGCTGTTGAGAGTATACTCCCTTTATCAGGTCGGTGATGCCCTTTCCTTGTTTGTTACCCTTGAGGGTCTGATGGAGGTAGCTTTCAAAGCTGTAGTGTCTACAATCAGGTGATACTGATGGGTGGCCGCAGAGCTAGGCATGTGCCACAGGCCCTCTCTCAACATTTTCTGTACCTGCTTGAGCAACTTAATCCGGGTCCAGACAGACGGACATCCTAAGAGTCGGGTTCAGGGCAAGGGGCCCCCGTTATATCCACATCAGAACAGCATGAAGGTAGCCTAACAAAAAAGTATCTCCTTACCTGTTTTGATAACTGACTATTTCTGTGCATGATAGAATTAACTAAGCAGTCCAGACATAAGTTAAATCAAAATCAACCCAAGTCAGGATGAAAGTGAATTCCTTCCTAGATTATCAGTGGAAGAATATGATAACTATATAGGCTGCAAAGAGATCAGTTCTGTCACTAACCTCCTCTTTTTATTGGACTATCTCAATATATCTGTGATCATTTTTTGAGAGCTGTGCTCCCTTCATTCCTACAACATATCTTAGATGATGCAAAGAGAAAAAGTTCTGACAGGTAATCAAGCCGCCTGTAATTTGCTTAGCAGCCAAAAAATATAGAAATGGAAACAAGAAGGCTAACATGATAAGGGCGGACAAGGTCACACCGCTTTATAATTCTTGTGAACATAACGCAGTATGCGTGTAAACTAACGACACCCTCTGCATGCGGTTTTGAAACATGAACAACCCTCCCCTGGGAGGATTATTAGCCGGCGACCGCAAGACTCATTTCACCTTTAGCCTAATCAGTACTCAATTTCCCCAACTGCCCAGTGCATCATCGTAAGTGGGAGGGATGGCGCGGTCCAAGTCAAAGTCTGTTTCCTTTTTGCGTGCCTTGTTCCACTAGGTAAAAGCAACTATATACATGTGTGTGTGTAATGCTTCGGGAAGTGTTTGAATACTACGACTTGCAGAGATAATGTTCATTACTATATTACGGTAGCTTTCTGGCTCTCAGTTACATTCTTTTGGGTTGCGCACGATGTGATTGCATCTGTAGAATTAAGCGTCAACAAACAAGTTGTGGGTGATACCTTTTTACTGGACTGACTTAATACATGGTCAGTGAAAACAAACCAACAAAAAAGAACAAATTTAACTGTCAAATTCTAAACTGTTTCTAAGCTGAGCAAGGACAAAACCAAGGAGTCTGAAAACTTTCCGAAGTGCATCCATTTCCAGCCACCAAGGTACCTGCTGCACACAACGTGCTACAAGAGCAGCTTGCTTTGCAGTTAAAATTACACGCGTGCACTTAGTGGCAAGTCTACAACGCGCATACATTGCGGAAACTGAAACGTACGGATGTAGTTTCCAACCTCGCCCCCGAAACACTTCCCGGACATCTCTTTTTAATGCAGTTATGAGCACGCTCATACTTTCAGGTGACTAGAAATCCACCAATGCAGATTCAGGAAATCTATCCATTGCAGTACTTCAATCCTGACAAACCTTTGGCAATTTATACCTTTATTTTTGGGGCTGGATTTTTCCTCCTTTGGCTATTTTGCAAATCACTCAGCTTCTCTTTTTTTTTTTTATTTTGCATGAGCAGACCTATACAAAGAACCCGCCTGCCAATTTTCAGGCACTTCACAATTTTTAACATAAGGCAGGGTAGGGAGGACGAGAGGAATTCAAAGTTATCTGAACATCGGGATGCAACACAGATGTCATATTATAACCGAGAGTACGGTAGCGTTACGGAAATGAGGTGGCAGAGCTTTTTATGACTGCCTGGCCTTAGATCAGCTTGGTCCCTGGGCAGCAAGGGCTGCTTAGATTTTAAATACAGAAACATTATAAACAGAAGCTGGTGCTTCTTTGTTTCTGATGCACACCAGACCAAATGTCCACAGACACTTTTATGCTTGCAGACAAATTCCATTCCCTCCACCCATACACTTTCCCCCTCACCTTATATCTACCCGGATCCCACAAGTCTAACCCCCCTTCCTTACCTAGCACAGCCACGTTATACCTTCTCCCTCCTGAACCCAGCCCAGACATTAATTACAGCAGAGCCACTGCTTAACAAAAAGGTTAACCATGTGAGAGTAAAAGAAAACATGAGGCATGAACTCGAGTAATTCGTGCAAGTCCTATACGTGGCAGTCCCACAGAGACATAAAAGCATGATGGCGTTGATATCCATATCCTCCACCTGCACCGTACTGTGTAATGGATTCCGCCACTGCCAATACGAAGGAAGTGAGGGCTTCATCCAGATAGAAACTATAAACGTCTTCCCCAACAGAAATGCTTTGTGATCAGTAACAGGGCCCCTTTATCCCTGAGTTGTAGAGAAGTATGAGGGAATACAAGAGCCTCTAAACTTCAAGCTCCCCGAGAAAGCTCGTGATTTTGTGCCAAAAATTCTGTGTCCAAAAAAACACGTAAGAGAGTACCATGAGCCGCATTACACTTCAAGCATAAGGCGGAATCAGTAAGTTTAGCCTTAAAGGCTCTTAACTGGGGGAACATAAGCCCTTTGGAGGAATTTAAATTGCATCTCTCTGAGTGCTACATTGCCTGTTAGGTGCCAAAGTCGCTTAAAACATCCCTGCCACCCGGGCCAGCTCAGCACAGGAATCCAACAAGAGCACCTTTAGGAGTCCCTTAGGTAGCCTAGAAATTGTCACCTTCTCCAACTCTTCCACCAGGAAAAACTCCTTAATTTTGTATATGCCCTTTAAAAAAAAAGCTTAAGGGGGGGGGGGGTCCCAAGGAGCGGAGGTACTGCCTCAGCTGTAGGTTTACAAAAATATCTTTCCTATCTAATTTCTCTCCTGTAAGACACTCTAGTGTCCCACCACGTGCTGGAGCTTCAGAATCTAAATTGCCTTGCAGAGCAACAGAATTGTCCTTCACACGCCTCCCATCTCTGCTGCAGCCATACCATACACATTCTCGGCTTTCAGTTTTTCCTGACTGGACAGCAGTCTTTCTAACTTCTCTAAGTCTCTTTGCACTAATCTCAGGGACAGAGTCTGCAATACATACAGCCAGCGTGGAAAAACAACCATCCTGAACAAGTTTATCTGACAGGGGGAGATTCTTCCACTGTCATAATTTGGCTTTTGTGAAATCCAGCAAAGGAAATACGCAGGCCTTGTACAGTGAGTCTAAATTGTTTGTTAAATGAATTCCTAAGTACGTAAAAACTCATCTGCCCTTTTCAGTCTAAACTCGCCTCCTCCACCGTTCGTGCACATGATTAGGATAGGTCAAAGCTTCAAACTTTGCTGTATTCAATTTGTATCCAGAAAATTCCCCAAACTAATGAAAGACATCCAATAAATGGTCCAAGGAGACTTTAGGATCTGTGAAATAAACTAAAAGATCATCCATGAATGTTGCCATCTTAAAACGTTTGGAACCCAACTGGATCCCTTGTGTCTGATCAAGGGGCTGCTTAATATGGCTGCCAGACCAGCCAGCAGCCTGGCTCTCCCCTCCTTTCCACATTGGCTCCTGGGCCAATGGGAGACTGAAGACTGGGAATTTCTAAAGAAGGCTTGGGCTGAGAAATAGCAGGGCCAGCCAAGGAGCTTAAAAGCCCTCATAGAGCTGCCCTTCCATTTTAATATTAAGAGCATAGACTGGAACCCACCGCTTACACACTCTATAGTGAGTATGATCAAGTAATTATTTACTGCGGAAATAAAAGCAAACACATTAATAAAATGCCTATAGATGGAGGGTGACAATTAGAGGGTAAGGGAGACTGCAGCAGCCAAAACAGTGGGAAGCAGGCTCTTGTTGCAGAAGTGGACCCTTGGGCCAAGGGAGAATTGACACAACCTGCAGGGAGGAGTCCTGCAGGTCCCACCATCGGCAACAGAGTTGGCTGAAGCAGAGGCCCAAATAGAGCTTCACCAATACCAGCCCTCATTCCTCTTAAGTTGAGCCCTTGGATGCTGGGACCGGTTGGACTTAGGTGCGGACCTCTGTGGAGGTGAAGATCTGTCACGTGGAAGAGGCTGCGGGCAGCACAGTAAGGAAAAGCAGAGTCAGGTCAAGCAACGGTCAGGGCAGGCGTCGAGCAATTAGAGTCAGGTTCAAGCTGTGGCCAAGGTGGGCAGAGTTCTCTCAGAGTCGAGGTTTAAGTAGAGGTCGGACCAGGCGGAGTTCAGTTAATAACAGTAAACAGGCAGTGGTCAGAGGCAGGCGGAGGTTAAACAGTGTCAAGATCCAATCCGAGATCAAGTCAGAAGTTCTATCCAAAGTCAAAGCCAGAAGTCCAATCTGAAGAGATAAGGAACAAAGCGGAGGATGAGGGACCATAGGACCAGAAAAGGACACTGAAGATAGACGAGGAAGACTGACTAGGAAGACAAGAACTCAAGGTGAACCAGACTGCCACCGGAACTGGGAACAAGACACAGGAACTCAGGAACCAGAAACAGAAGTCAAGAACCAGGAGTGCTGAGGCAATGCACTTCTCTAAGGAGGCACTGAGGAGGCGACCCAGGCAGACTTAAATAGTGCAGGGCTCCTGACATCATTGATGGGCGCCTCTCTGGTTTTCCCGCCACTGGCCCTTTAAATTCAGCACGGGCATCGCACCCGCACATTAGAGGAGTCAGGGCCAGAGTCAGTGGCATCCTGCCGTGAATGAAGGGACATGCACGTGTGCCGCGACCTGCCGCCACACAGAAGAGGAAGGTTGGAGTTGGGGTGCCCCTGGGGGAGACCTACAAGTGGACGGCTCATGGGAGGGAGGCTATGTGCTGCCAAACACAACAGCTCTAGTGCCCGATTCGGCATGGAGGGAATCTCCATTTATAAAGTGACAAAAGTAGTCCAAGAGATGCCTTGCCCTTTCTTAATTTGTTACCAGTGAGGTGTTGATAGGAATATCACAATTTGATAAGTTATACACGTCCATATTCAGTCATTGTCTGGCTAACTTTGGAGGTATATTCAACAGTGCAGCTACAACATTGAATGTAGCTGGCTAACTTTAGGACAGTTCTTTGGCCCAACCAGACTTAGCCAGCTATGACAGCCAACTAACTCTGAATATCACACTTAGCTAGTTACGCCCCCGGGACGCCTCTAACTTAGCTGGCTAACTTATTAGCTGATTAGAATTTAGCCAGATAAGAGTCCAAATATTGATATAGCTAGCTAACATCTGAGACAACTGAGTAAATGCTTCTGAATGTGGACCTCGGAGTCCACGACTGGGTGTTACCCGCCCTTCACTCAGAATACCAGCTGTAAACTGAGTGATGGGCGGGTGGGGAGCCAGGCAAGTGTAGCAGGCCTCCCACTCAATATTTTTCTTACATAACTAGGCAGCTTGGTCCGGGTCCAGACCAACAGGATATCACAAGGGTTGGGTTCAGGGCAGCAGCCCCCTAGTTATTTCCACATCAGAGCAGCATGGAGTTAATTCAATAAAAGGATACCACTTTATATACAGTATGTATGTTTTGCTTATTGACCTTTTCATTTTCATGCATGACAGAATTAATTAAACAGCTGAGACCTACAATTAAAATCGAGTCAAGGCAGGACGAAAATGAATTCCTTCTTGTATCAGTGGAAGAATATGACACTTGTCCAGGTTGAAAGCAGATCAGTTCCGTAATTAACCTTCTCCTCAGAAATAACAATGCAATTTAGCTGAATAAATGAAGTTGTGGCAGCAGCCAAGTAATTCCATGCTTTCCTTTTCTTCGAGAGTCTGTCTTTATCTACAGAAGGTTCTGGGTGGAGCAAGACGGAGGGAAGCGAGAGGCCGTTTCATTAATAATTAATGAACAATCAACAGCTGACGTTACCCCCTCATTACTTACGCCCCTTGTGCCCTTCCCCCCCCCCCCCCCCCCATCCCTCAGTTTACAGCTGTGCATTCTCCCTAGGCTATGGGATCACTGTTTCTCTAGTTTCTGCGCCCTATGTATTGTTTCCTGAACAGATTCACTCTGTTCAATTCTCGGTTATTCTTTCCAGGGTCTCGTGTCCTTCCCATCCCTACTTATGTACCCGCAAGTCGCATCTTTCTTTGTAATCCGTCCTGTGCCTTTCCTAGAAAAAGGTGGAATATCAAATGGAAATGAATGAAATAGAAGACAGGGCGAAGGGTGAGCCAGAGGACGGGTACAGCTCCAGGTGCCGATGCTAAGCAGCTCTTCGCAACTTTCCGCGACTCTAAAATAAGTTCCATTCAGTGCAAAATCTTGATTTATATTGCAAAAAAAAAAAAAAAAAAAACCCTCCCCTGCAGCCCTTTACAGAGCTGGTCGTCTCTAGGATACTTTGCTTCTCTCTCTTAGAGCAATCTTTGTCTGAGAGGAATGATTTGCATGCCTAGCTGCTTGAAACTTTACAACAAATTTCTGTTCTGATTAACGACTACCTTGAACCATATCCTCCATTTAGTATGCAAACGGCATTATACCTCTCTGAGACCGTGAGCAAGCCCAAACCAACCCTGCCTTAATATAATTGTACAGCATCAATAGAAGCCATTGGAGCCCATTTGTATTGATTTATGGTTGATGGCATACAATTACAGCTACTGCTATTTTTAGTGTTTTTCCATTAAAGAATTGAAACTTTTTGTACTTAGGCTGTAAGTCACTAGAAACTGAGATAAGATGATAAGGCAATGCTCCCTGTGCATCTCAACTAAAGGAGTATTGCTGAAGCTAAGATGATGTCAGAGCAAAAAAAAAAAAAAAAAAAAGGCATTTGACAGGCCTTGAAGCAGGGTCTGCCCAACTGAAGCCTAGTGCCCTACTAATGAGGCCACAGAATGATTTCAGTTGAGGCAGACTCAGACCAGTGTTAGCCCTGCACACAGCCCCCCGACTCTGGAGGTCTGGATTGGTCCCTGGTGGGCTTAGGAAGGGGGTTTGCTGAAAAGGGCCCCCGAGGGCTGCGTGGTGGAGACGGACGCTGGTGAAGCATGGTCATTGTGGGCCCAAGTTCAGTATTCATGTAAATAAGCAGGCGCCCCCGTAAATAAAATCCCTGGCACACAAGTACAGAGAAGAAACAGTGCCATGTCCAGAGGGCCCCACAATCTAACAGACAAAATGGGTAGAAAGCATACAGTCAGACCCTAATGGCTTTTCACCAACGTGATGAAGTGCCGTTTATTTCCTTTTTCAGAACACTTTATTGAAATTACCGGTACTTTCAATCAGGAGAGCCATGGGGGGGGGCCGGAAAATTCAAAGCCGTCACCTTGCACTCAAACAGAAGCTACAGCAGAGCTGGCCCGGTGGCTCGGTGTCACGTGTGCTGCCACGTGGAAGACTAGGGTCCAATTCAGAAGCCGAACTTCTGCCCCTGCCCGGCTTAGAAGAGACTGGGGATGCTGTGAGGGAAGCACTGGCAGCCCTTTGAGGGGCGGAAGGGGGGAGAGGGGAAGGGAGTCTCAGCCATGATGTAACAGCGACACCTAGAGGTCAGACTTAGGATACACATTAACAGAGCTTGGAAGGGAAGTGCACTTTGTGGGCCCCCGGCTGAGGGCCGTCGCTGCGATGGCTGGGCTGCGTTGGGAGGGGGAATATTAAAATAGGGGAGTCCTCCTTCTCCCCGGGTTATTATGAATAAAATTCTCAAGGTGCTAGAGCCCAATAGAGGCTGATTTTGATTGAGCTGGAAGCCCAAAAGAGCAAGGGCTAGGAAGGAAAGAAAAGATTTTGCCTGACTTAAGGACATAGGCGGGGCTGCTTGAGAGTGCCGGCAGTCCCTGTGACAGGGGGGAAAACAAATAAATAACGTGGAACAGCAGCACACTGCAGGCGCTAAGCGAGAAGCTTTACTCTACAAGAACGGTTCTCAACCGGTGCGTCACCAAAATCTGACAGGGACAGCAAGCCCGTGCTGTGACAGAACACATGTGCCTGCCGGCTGAGGAGAGTGCAGGGCGGGGAGTCTGGCGCTTTAAATCCCCTTTCCTGCTGCTTTGCCTCTCCCACCCCAGCAATCACTGCCACCACCAAACCAAACTGGAAATGTGGTCACGCTGCCTCCCGCCCTCCCGGGCTGTGGACAAGATTTCTTCCCCCACCACCAGCCCCGTAGCTTTGACCACTGCTGGCATCAGTCTGGCTTGGAAGGTGGGGGGGGGGGGGGGGAGGGGGTTTCGGGGTCCTGCTCCCTGCTCCATGACTGCAATCACCATTATTGTTAGCTGCAATAGGAGATGGCTCAAGGCACCTCCCCCATTCTCTTCCTCCTGTTGGCTCTGATTGGCATATGGAGAGAGAAGGCTTTAATAGAGTGGTTGGGGGGGGGGTATTGAAAGGGGGAGTGAGAAAGGGGCTGAGCCTGGACGTGTGTGTGTGGGGGGGGGGGGCACGAGAGTACAAAGAGTACACCTGGTGCAGTGGTGGTGCCATTGGTGGGGGAGGGGGAGCCAGGAGTGGTAAGTGGTGTCTCACCCCTCCATAAAATGGCTTTGCAGGATTGAGATCTGATGGGAATGGGGGAGGACCCAGGATTGAATGGGGATGGGGGAATGGGGACTGCAAGACTGAGTGGGGACTCAGGGATTAGAGAGCACTAAGTGACCGAGTGGGCAGTATGCGTAAGGGAGTGTTAGATGGGCTGGGCCTGGGTGACACGGGGTACGGGAAGGTGGCAGGGGGTGAAACTATGAAGACCCTGGAGGGGCTGGAAAGAGGGTGAGGCAAGGTGAATGCGGGAGAGCTGGGGAGCAGGGGAAAGGGTGAAAAGACGGAAGTGACAGAAGAAGCTGGGGCTGGTGAGAAGGTCGATAAGGGCAGGATGGGGGGGGTAAGGCCTAGGAAGGAGGGGGAAAGAGGGCGAATGGGGAGAGGGTAGGAGAAAGAAGAAAGGGGATGAAAGCCAGGAGGGGAGGAGCTGAGTGTGGAAATGAAAGTCGGAGGCTGGATATGGGGGAGGCAGTGAGGGGGGAATGGGTGGAGTGGGAGAGGGAGAGGGAAAGCTGGTAGACAGGTGAGAGGTAAAAAGGAGGGAGTTTGAAGGAGATGGAGTTGAGAGAGGGGGAGAAGGAGAGGTGAAACCTAGCTGCGAGTAGGCAGAGAAGCAAAGAAGAGAGAAATTGAGAAAAAAAAAGTTAAAAGGATCAACGTCAGAGACAGATGCAAGGAAGGAAGGAAGGGAGACAACATTATAACAGATACGGGAGGTATTTCCCTGCCTTGGGTGGCTTAAAATTTAAGTTTGTACGTGAGGCAGCAGAGGGTTAAGTGACCTGCTCAAAATCAAAAGGAGGGAGAGTGAGAGAAGTGGGGTTTGAACCCTGGCTTGTAGCCCCCACTGCTCCACAAAAGGACTGAGGAGAAGGCCAACAAAACCAAAGATAAACTGCCCAGATAAGAAAGCCAGGAAAAGATGTTACTTTCACTTTGTGTATTTCTTTTTGTTAACACCTTGTTTGGGATTATTAAGCTATTGGCAGGATGTAGATCTACATTTGGGAGGCAAGGATAGGACGCGTGCTACCCGTCACACAAGAGCGTTATTTTGGAAAGGGACTCCTAATATACTGAAATGGCAGTCACTGCTAATTGAAACTGCTCTCATTGAAAAGATTACGGATTCACTTTGGGGGGAATTTGATCATATTTCTCCAATTTGGGGGGGAAGTACTGAATTATTTAAGGTATTTCCCCTTTCAACTCATCATACAAAAAAATTCTGGTACTGCCTCTGAAACAGCAACTCAAAATCCTTCCGCCAGACACAAAAGCCAGCAAAAAGGTCACTCGGGAGCTTTATACAAAAGATATTAGATATAGATATTTCTTTTTTTTAACACCCTTTATTTAACAAACGGTATACGCACCCAAACTCATAGGCATCATACGTAATAATAATAATAATAATAATATGCAATTTTATGCAAAATTAAATTTCAATTTACCTTACATTTAATTTAAGTTCAACATGCCATTGGCCTAATTTTAATTAAATTACGAAAATATTTAAGGATTTATTGTTATTGTTCAATGTTCTTTGTAAAAAAAACCCTGATCTGACTTCCCACACCAGGGCTATCTTTTCGTTCCATGTAAACCGGACTGATTTGTATTGTATACAGGAATTCCGGTATATAAAAATTAAAAATAAATAAAATAAATAATAATTACACAACGTTACAACTCCCAAAGTGCATGCCTACACAAGTCGGTTTCCCGTCCTTTCTTGAGATATTATCCATGCCTTCCAAAGTACCACAGTAAAACGTCACAAATCAAGTGCTCAATTCTGTTCTGTATAAATTCCAGAAAAAGGTCAAATTATTTTGATGTTTGATAGTGAGATGCACCAGAGTTTGCCAGGTTCTTGTGGCCTGGATTGGCCCCTGTTGGAAACAGGATGCTGGGCTTGATGGACCCTTGATTATTGTTTTTGATATGTTCAGTTTTTTGATCAATTATTCATTTATTTTATTATTATGAGATTAATGTAAATTTTTAGCTACTACTTTATTTTATTTTATGAATTATATTTATGTAAACTGTTTTGACTAAACTTTGTTTGTAAAAGCGGTATAAAAACACTTAAAGATAAATAAATGTTCTTATGTTCTTACCCTTCAACCCCCATATCGAGAAACTGGGGTGCAGCACGTCAGTCCCACATTTCTCCCTGATGAAGTGAACGAAGGTTAAAACTTGTGGAAAAATAAAATTTCCTAACTTTATTTCCAATAACAGCTTGTAAAAAATACATTAAGAATGTTTCCTCTTTTTGTGCCACTTTTATCAGTAAAATAATAATCAGGATTCCTTTTTTCAGTCCGGCTATGGCATGGAGCATGCAGTGCATCCCACACTTGAGCATCGTCTGTCAGGTGTGTCATGATGAATAAAGACTGAGAACCACTGCTCTAAATAACAATTCATCTTCATTTCTTCTCGAAATTTGGATACAGAAAACACCCAAATGGCAACATGAGCAGTCTGACGGACTACATCTGCAGCGCTTTCCAAAATACAAATCTATCAGATGATTTATCTAACTCTGCTTCAGATTCTTCTTATACTGCCAATACATAAGACATTTGGCCAGTGTGAAGTAAAAGTGCTGCTGCCACAGTCAACATATGTTCACACTCGCTCATCATCGTAAACTCAATTAGTTTTGGATGGGGGGGTGGGGAGGATTCGCTAGTTTCTTGCTGCACTTTGCATTTCCAGCTCAGTTGCAAATGGGCCTGAACTAGGCTACAGTGCCATAAACCTTAGTTCACAGCTAGCTGGGATTTTTCTCCAGGTTATAATCCCCCAGCCCCTCCCATCTAACCCAGCTATTGCAGCAACCGTCTTGATCAGAGGTCACGGAACGTGGGTCCTTCCCGAACTGTGAACACTACAATGTAGAAAACACTACAATGTTCAAAGTAATCCGTCTTTCTCCACAACCAATACTACTACCATAGCACCACGAGATCCATATTCAGCCGCTCTCCGGATGAACGTATCCAGTTAGTATGACCAGGATATTCGGCAGCATGGCCGCACTACTGAATACACCTGGCTATACTTTAGACTTGCATGGTAGCATGCCTAACTTATCCGGCTAATTTTAGCTGAATAAGGCTGAATATTGGCCCTTCACCGGTTAACTGGGTGGGCTCTAATGCTTGTTAAACAGTGTTTATCGCTCAATATAGCCCTATTGCAGCAATATTGCACGATATATGCTATATTTAGCATAGCCATACCCAGATTCCCTCCCCGATTACAATGAGCTGCTTTTGCATAGGATTTACATGCATGAATATTGCAAATCCATACAAAGCAGCTCATGAATAGGCAATACGATGTAAATAAATGTATACGGCCAACTTACGGGCCGATACAGTAAATCCAGCGGGAGAGCCGGCGCTCCGAGGCGAGCCTATTTTTAAAAGGGCCCGGCCATGCGCGTAAATCCCCGGGTGACGCGAGTAAGTCCCGGGGCTTCGGAAAAGGGGGCAGGGTGGTGAGGGTCAGAGGCTCCCAGCACAGCGGCCATTTGCAGAGGCAGGCGCAAAAGGTATGACAAAGGTCGGGGGGGGGTCTAGGTTAGGGGGAAGGGGAAGGGAGGTTGGTGAAGGGGGTTGGGAAATCGCGGGCAAAGGTCTTAAAATCTACTCCTTTATGCGGGACAGTGAAATTCAAATCCTGTCAAAAGTAAAAAAAAAAAAAAGTGTAATTATGCAAGCTCGCTGGCAAACCTGCTATTGTTTTTACTTACTAACAGCAAACTACTTCTTTCTATTCCATTCCTTTTTAGGTTTACGCTGCTTCTTTCAATCACTTCCATTAAAATCAGAAACCCATATGCCAAATTGGTTATTTATTGCATTTTGAAAAGTATTTACTGGTCTCCAGGCCTCGCTTTTGTGCCCAGTAATGGACCTCAGCTGATTCTCGTGCTTCTGTAGCAGAGACTTGGGAAATTAGTTTGCTCAGCCAGGCAAGGCAACCCTTTGCACAAGGTCTCTCTTTCTGCATTCCCATTCTCTTCTTTCTTTTCTCCCTAACTTCCATCTCCCCGTTGCTCTCTCTTTAACCACTCTGCCCCGTCCATCTGTCCCTCTCTTTCGGTGCTGGGTTGCTTTACAGGGAGAAGAGCAGAGAGAGAGGAGCAGGAGGCACTGTGGGAATTGCTGATGGGGATTGCGGGAGCAGAAGAGGGGGACCAGCAGGGAGCAAGGTTAGCGGGAGAGGGGAGAGCCTGGCATGGCATAACTCCCTCCCAGCTCCAATCCCCTTTCTCAAAGGGCTAGCCCTGTGCTGCAGTTCCCATTCCCTTCCTCCCTTTTAACCAGTGCATTCTTTTTCAAGAGGGCTGGACTTGAACTTTTAGCCCACTTCAGCTGCCGGTATTCTTTATTTGAAATAATCAAACAAAAAGATGGATTAAGAGATCCAGCCCAGCCATGAGCCAGCAGCAGTAAGAGATTTTGTCTGCCTTTAGTACCCTTGGCTCAAATGCTCCAGAGTGCTCCAGTCTGGGGGTGTTTCCTTGAAAACAAGCTGCAGTCTAAAAGTAAGCTGCCTTGCATCAGTAGCATGGGATCTTCTTAGTTTTTGGGTACTTGCCAGTTACTTGTGACTTGGATCGGCCACTGTTGGAAACAGGATGCTGGGCTTGATGGACCCTTGGTCTGATCCAGTATAGAATGTTCTTATGTTCTTATGCCTTTGGACCTACCAAACGACTGAGGAGCCAATACAATATCCTGTCAAATTTCTCAAGTGTCAGGGACTTCCTTTACATGAAAGTTTACTACACTTGCAAATTAGCTGCATAGAAAACCTCCCCCGTTAACCAGACCTCCGGAGCCAGCGAAAAAAAAGATCACTAAGGTGTAGTTATCTTTTATGCAAAAAACAGCACGCAAAGCCGTCTTTGCTCACTAGGATTCTGAGATAATGAGCTGCTTTGCATGATACTGCTTTGCTTCAGCTCATTATCTAAGAACTTTAGTAAACATTCGCATGTAACAGATTATGCACGAGAGTTTGCTACGTGTGAGGGGGTCATTCATGCAGTTTGTTTCGCAAAACAGGCCCTTCGCAAATTAAAATCCCAAAACACTAGCATTTTTTTTCCCATTTTAACGCAGGTAGGGTCGTCTCTAGGAAACAAATCACGCCTTGATACAGAAGCCTCTAAGGGTCACTGCTGCTAAGAGGCTGGATCCTGAAGAGTTCCAGGAGACAGGGAAGGTTTCGGACTGTTAAGTCAGTGAAGCAGACTGACAAGTGGAACACCATGCAGCCTACAATGCAAAATGATTGTTATTTTTTTTTTTAATCATTTTCAAAGTACACTGGAATATCACATGGAATGAGTCAGAAAGTCTAGCAGCCAAACACGAAGCAAGCAGGTCGTCCTAACCATTTTACAAGAGTCATCATGGAACGCAGTCAACGATGGACGCAAGTGGTCCTGGTATGGTCAGGCTTGCCCCGCTAGCAATGATCTACTGGTGAGTACCACTAACAGTACGTCAGAATATCATAATGGTAAAGTGAACATTGGTTTAGTATACAAATAGCACTGATCTAATTTTTTTTAAGCTAAAATAGCTCCTTTCATAATACTGCACAAAAAAAGGTGTTGCCATTTAGCTCCCTTTATTGAGGGAAAACAATAGTGCATTTGTTTCATCCGTTATAAGCTTCTGGACCTCTACAAAAGATCCTTCACTAGATGTCGCGATTTGGGCGCCTTAATTTAAGAAACAATCAGGAGGTTCATAACGGCAGTACAACCCTCTGTAGCAGGCCATTATTAGCCAGATAATTACTAGGAATATAAGATCTGGAGTGCTTCAAACCCTCCAAGGTAATTATCTGACTAATAGTGCTTGATATGCTGAACTGTATTGCTTAAACACGCTAACTGGGGATGCCTCAGTAAGTTGGTAGCATGCAATGTAGAGCGCAGCAGTGCAAGACATCAAGTTTGAACTGTGCACTTGAGTTCGGTGAAGTGGTATTGCTGGCAGGAAGGAAGGAGAAGATAGGAAATGCTATGGCCATAGGCTGTGCACGTTATTTCTTACTAATTTTTTTTTTCAAACTGTCTTAATGTCATCAGTTAAGTGATTATATCATGGTTAAACGGATGCCTCCACTACCTGGCAGAGGGGGGTTACCTTTGCTTGTTCTTAGTTGCTGAATTATCTATGTTCCTTATTATGCTGATATTGTAGGTTATTTTTAAAATACATCTTACTTTTCCATACTTCCCTTTTTCTGTTTAAGAATAAAGTAATAGACAACTGGATCCTCTTTGGTTTCATTGCTATTAATGTATTTCCCTATTTGCTCCTATGGAACAGGGTTCTCGAAGCAGAGAGGATATTTAGAGTACACATTGTGATTTCAGTCTTTTTTTTAAACGGTGTAGTATTTTTTGCATATTCACATGACCAAAGACAACATTAATGGAATTCTTTAAAAATCAATTATTTAATCACAGTGCAAGGTATGACTGATGTGAATCATTTGCAAAGAATCAAAAATTTGCTATAGCTGGCAAAGAATCTCTAGTCAGTAGGGAAGAAAGGTCAAGAGCCACAGTAACCTGGATTTCTGTAATAAACTTACTGTGCAAGTGTGCACAAATGACCAGAAGTACGCTGCTCTTCCCATGTTTCGATATAGAACTGAATTTCTCCCATTAAATCACAAAATGCCTTTGAAAAATGCACTCTTAAATGCCAGCTTTAAGGGGCTTATGCAATAAACTGTAAGTTGCACGTTAGGGGCCTTTTGTTCATGCTGAAGATGGCAATGATGTGCCACTAGGAAATGCCACTTGGAATTCTGGGGCCTGAACAGAGGAATCTGCAGTTTCTCCTGCTGTTGAAAATAACTGAGAGCTCCAAATACAATGAGGGGTGCAGCATGGATTAGACTGGGGAGGGGGGGGAGTGCTGCCCCAGAGGAAGATATTTATCTTGAGGTGGGATGGGGTGAAAGAGTATTGCCCTGGAGGGTGCTTTTGCTTCTTGGGTGCGGGAGGGATTGTATAGCCCTGGATGGGGTTCTTTTTTTGGCGAACTGGAAGGGAGAGGATTGTCCCGGAGGAGGGTTTTGATCCAGAGGGGGGAGGTGGGCTCTGCACCAGGATGGGGCTGGGCCTTTCGTGTTAGAGGATTTGGGGGCGGGAGAGAAATCCCCTGTGCTATCCAGCTGAAAATGATCGGGCTGGTTAGCTCGGGGGATTCCTACACGGCGTTAATGTGCACAGCCTACTTGAAATTGTTTATGTGTACACTACTGCTGTGGCCATGCCAGTGAGGCAAAAATGTAATTTGCATGTGGAAAAACTTTGAATACCACGTTAAGTGGTGTTTTACTGTGCACATTAAATTTTTACTGACTCAAACTGCAATTCAGTTTTTTGCACAGGACCCTAAATCATCTCTGAAATCTGCTTTGTATTGAAATGCATATTAACTAGAATTCAGTAACTAGAATTTCCAATGTCTTCTGGGGAAACAGTTGTAAGTAGTTTAGGGGAAAGAGTATTTTGCCTAAGACATGCGATTTCTGTGTTTTAGATAATTATTCATGCTTGTAAGTTGCCTGTTTTAGATGTCTTTTGGGAATGGGTGCTGCAGGGAGTATTAAACAAGAGACTGCTATATTTTGTCTGTCATATAGGATGTTATACCTCAATTCAGCTCTGATATTTTGCCAGGCTTTCTGATACTTACATTTTGTGGCTATGGAGTAATACAAAATGATTATACAGGGCATTTTCATCGTATTTATACTTTATTTGCGATGAGCTGTTCTTTACCAACCTATCATAAGTTAAATATTCAATTTATTTTCAAAGATCATTATTATTTCCATCATTCTATCTATATATATAGAGAGAGATTATAGATAGATAGATAAAGTATGGCATTATCTAGTGAAAATAGAGGCCCGCTCTACCACCCATACAGAGCGAGACAAAATGAGTTAAAATGCGCACATTCAAAAAAAAAAAAAGGAGGCAATGGGGAGATATGCTACAAATATTCAACCGTCTAATAGGCTTCGGTGGGGAGCCAGAAGATAACCGTTTCCATAAAACAATAAACTCAAAGTCATGATACAAAACCAAAAGGAAGGGAGCCGAGAAGGCATCTGAGAAAATACCTCTTCTCTGAGAGACTGGAGAACACTTGGACGAGGCTTCCAACGAAGCTTATAGGAACCAAAAGAGCGGCAGAGTTCAAGTATACATCACTCTCTCCATCTATAACTGGGGAATGACACAGAAGAAAAATGAAGTGCTTCTCCCAGTTGAATCAATCAACACACTTTTGTCAGAGTGACATTTCAGTTCATTTACTGGATATTTACCACCCAAGCAGATTCCAGCCTGTCCAGGGAGGTGTACGGTATAAAACTCTACAAACACAAAATCCAATATAGAGACAATAAAGATATAAAATACCCACAGCCCTACCCCCTCCAACCCTCAGCTGCTGCCACAAGAACTGCCAGGTCCACGTCAGCCCCAGCCAAAATCAGTCACACCATCCAACCTTATTAAACGCCCAATCCCCGTCCGCCACACGCCCTTACCTGTCACTGCGCGAGAAACAGGCAGATAGTTACTTTTTTTCTGAACGTTTACCAGATTAAGTTCTGACCCGCCAAGGGGAATGCACATTTATGGAGCAAAAACCACGCACCTTTGTCTTTGTAGGAACTTGCGACAGAGCACCCTAGGGCAAACAAAGAGTCCACCCAGGGGTGATAGGATGCAGGCTTTTAAATATCTGAAAGCTATTAATGCACAGGAACCAAACCTTTTTTCGATGGAAAGAAAACTGTAGAACAGGGGGTCATAATATGAAGCTCCAAGGGGGTCGAGTCAGGACCAACATCAGGAAGTTCTCTCTTCACGGAAGGGATGGTGGCTGCACAGAGCGCCTTCCCAGTGGATGCAGTGAGGACAAGGGCAATAAAGGGATTCAAAAGGGCAGGGGATAAACACAGGATTCCCAGTGGCTAAACAACAGAGGCCAAGAAAAGGATAACCCGGGTTGACTGGGGTAACCTGCACAGAGCAACAATTATCCTATAATTAAAAAATAAATAAATAAAAATACAATTGCTGGACAGAGTGGATGGACCACTGGGGTCTTTTCCTGCCAACATTTACTAGGTCACTAAGACGATGCCTATAGGCACAGAGATTTACAGCTTTTCATGGTCATGTATTGGGTATATCATTGAAAATACTCATTTACATAGTAACATAGTAATGACAGCAGGAAAAGACCAAAATGGTCCATCCAGTCTGCCCAGCAAGCTTCCCAAGGTAGTAACTGCCGCTCCGTGCAGGTTCAGCTTTTTTATGTATTTATTTATTTACCTATGTAGAAGGTCTGTCTGAAATTGTTCCCTCCCTCTACGCAGGTTCTTCCACAGGATGTACACTTTTACCCGCATAGAGAGGAGGTTAGGTCAGGGGAAGAAAAGGACGCAAGTAAATTCCATTTTGCAAGGGCCGGACCACTGGCTCAGGTGGTAAATGCTGTGCACTGCCATGCGGATGGTCCCTGATTCAATCCCCTGTCAGGCTTTCTGCCCCACTGGAGGGAGCCCTGCTGCACAACCCAGGCCCATCACTGCAACGACTGGACTAGACTTCCAGTAAGTTGGGAGGGTACTCCCCTGCTGGTTGCCAAAGAAGACTTGATGTGCCAGATCCCAGCCCTGGGTTCCAGCTGAGCAGAGAGTACAAAGGAGCAGGAGGAAACAGCAGCATTAAAAAATTCCATTTTCCAATCTACACTTGTTATGTTTTATGGGGAAAAGCATACGAATAAAAACCAGGTGCTTTTTTCCCCCGGGGCAATTTTCAAAGGGAAAGCATGCACGTTACTTTCTCTTTAAGAACTGGTGCAGAACCCACAGGGATAAAGTAAGTGCAGAATTTGCACCAATGCCACCAGTCTGAAAACATCCACATCGTCTTTGCTGTAAGAGCTGCTTTGCATGCATATTCAGACTCAAAGGTCTACTGGACTGAGAATTACTTGTATATAGTGGAGTGAATTTTCAAACATGTACATGCATAAAATTAGCATGTATGCACTTAAGAAGCTTGTACGTGTGCAGTTGCTATTTTACAAACATGAAAAGTAGGCGTCTATTTTCAGTCTTGCACCCACAGTTATGTGTGAAAAAAGGGGAGGTCTGGTGGCGTTCTGGGATGTGGCCAAGAGGAACACATATAAGTTGCAATTCTATACAAGATTTACATGACTGCATTAGGAAACTTATTTGCATAATTTTACGCCTGCTAATTATCTTGTGCAGCTGATAGCAGACTCATCTATTGTTAATTATTGGTTGGCTGAGAGGCCTGGGTAAACTGGGAGGAGTTCAGAGTGAAGAACTGGGAAGATGATCTTGATTACTCGGAGAAGGACTGGGTGAATTGGTAAAGGTTTTGGCAAACAGGTGATTTCAGTTACATGCGCCTGTTTTAAAATATGCCAACTTCCGCATTTGAACTGGGTTTTATGCAAGCAGGTCGCAATTTTATTTGCATGTAAAACATCCGTGCGCATGTTTTGAAAACAGGTAGGAAAAGGATGTGCTTTCAATGCATGCAGATATTCATGCATGGGTAGACACGAGTAATTTATTATTTGCACTTATCTGATAAGCATAGGTTATAAAATACTGTAGTAGATCTCTGCGCAGCCATAAAAGTGCATAGATGAGGCTTCGCAGAGTTGTCTGAAAGTTACCCTCCATGTGTCTTTCTGTTAAGAATTGCTCTACGAATGTGTCGTGTTTTATTAATTAACAACATGTCTGTCACATTTATCCGATAGGATCATTTCCTTTGATTTATGAAACGGTTTCAAAAGATACATTATTATTTCACTCTCTCATTTCTGATCGATGGCTGCGTTTCTTGTCCCCCTATACTTGGAAACTGAAGAAAGTCCAGAAGAGAGTACGAGGTAGTTTAAACAGTATGACCTTTCAGGGAATGGATTGGGAATATTAAGCCTAGAGATGAGCCTGCTACGCAAACACACAAAGGGGGTTTATAGAAATGACAATGATCAGTTGTTCTCCATTTCCACTGGGGACAGGATAAGATATAATGGGGCGGATTTTCAAAAGATTTATCTAACTTCCTCCCCACCTGGCTAAAATTGTGCCCTTATGTTTGGTTACTAGTTTTAAAATATTTCTGATGCAAAATGGCAGCTCCATGGTCATCTTTGTTACTGTTGGCATCCTGTGTAGTGGACCCTACAGAATCTATGTAATTAAGAACATAAGAACATGCCATACTGGGTCAGACCAAGGGTCCATCAAGCCCAGCATCCTGTCTCCTACAGTGGGTTTTTTTTTTCACTTGAACCTGCTGTGAGCACCATGCATGGTTGACTGAACTGCATTAAATGTGGACACTGTTATCACTGATATCCTGCTAGTTCAAGTGCATGCTAGAAAAGCTTGTATAATATTTTAAGTGATTTCATTATTCGGGCAAGAATAAGTAGGACAGATGTTTTCCTCTTCCTATAACTCTAAGGCAGAGGTGCTTGTATCCTGTACATAAATCCTTTCCGCTTGTGGTTTTCAAACCTGTAGCTAATCCTGTTTGATTTAGCTTCATGAGCCACTGACTCAACTGATCAAAGATTTTTCACTTCTACAGAGCTTCAAGATTCATAAAATTGCCCATAAAATGTCCCCATCAGCAAATGATGTCCTCATATCTATAACTAACCCCAAATGTTCTGTTCCCTTACTCTAAACAAATATAGCCATGACTCAGACTACAAGATGAATTACTATAAATTTGAGATTTTTCCCATAGGTCCAACAGGCCCCATTTCTGTTTACTTAGCCTTAGTCAAAATGGTGTGGCAAGGCTTGAAATATTTAGCAATGCAGGTGACCCTGCAATATGAGCTGTTTAAAGCAAATTACACACCTGTCGGCATAAATTGAGAGACATATCGTGAGCTAGTCTGATCTTTCTAGCTTGTAGATTGGCGGGATAAAATTTATTAGAAGAGCAATAGATTGTGAGCAAATGCAGAAGGAGCTTGCATCTAAATGGCTCCCCTATGATGAGAGGCTACACAGATTACGGCTCTTCAGCTTGGAAAAAAGACAGCTAAGACGGAACAGGACAAAAGTTTATAAAAGCATGAATGGGATGGAACAGGTATATAAAGAACAGTTGTTTAACCTTCAGATACTACTAAAACATGGGTACCTGCCATGAAACTAACAACATGCAGACTTACAACAAACCATAGACAGTATTTTTTCACTCAATTCACAATCAAACTGTGGAATCCATTGCCAGAGAATATGGTCAAGGTGACTAGCATAGCATGATTCAAAAAGAGGGACTGGGAAAGTCCACAGAACATTATTGGCCAGGTAGACTAGAGAAAACCATCAATATCCCTGGGAGCAGATATCAAGAAATAGATTTAATTTTTTACAAATCTGCTGGTAACTTATGACCTGAACTGGCAACTATTGGAGAACTTAAGATGATAAATCTTCCAAGTCTACTAACCTTTTTCCAGCACTATTTTATAAAGCCCCTTCTAGCATGCTCACAAAGCTAAATAGTACTCTAGCCAATTTCATCATGGAATAAGAAATCTCTCCATATTAGCTTTATATTAGATTCCATGGATTCACCAGAGGAAGGTCCTGTCAGACAAATCTGATTGATTTTTTTAATTGGGTGACTAGATAATTGGATCAAGGAAGAGCACTCAATGTCATCTATTTGCATTCCAGCAAAGCTTTTGATACCATTCCACACAGGAAGCTTGTGAACAAAATGAGAAGCTTCGAAGTGAGCGCCAAGGTGGTGAAGTACATTGCAAACTGGTTGACTGATAGGAGACAGCGCATAATGGTAAATGGAACCTACTCTGAAGAGAGAGCTGTGTTAAGTGGAGTGCCACAGAGATCGGTATTGGGATCAGTTATGTTCAATATTTATTTATTTATTCACAATATCTTTGTGAGCGACATTGCGGAAGGGATAGAAGATAAAGTTTGTCTATTTGCAGATGATACCAAGATCTGCAACAGAGTGGACGCGCCTGAAGGAACAGAGATAATGAAAAGTGATTTACGAAGCCTTGAAGAGTGGTTGAAGGTTTGGCAGCTGGGATTCAATGCCAAGAAGTGCAGAGTCATGCATCTGGGGTGCGGTAATCCAAAAGAGCAGTATGAGATGGGGAGGGGAAGGCTGATATGCACAGACCAAGAGCGGGTTCTTGGGGTGATAGTTTCTGGTGATCTGAAGATGGTGAGGTAATGTGACAAGGCGATAGTTAAAGCCTGAAGAATGCTGGGCTGCAAAGAGAGAGGAATAACCAGTATGAAAATGGAGGTGGTGATGTCCTTGTACAGGTCCTTGGTGAGGCCTCACCTGGAGTAGTGTGTTCAGTTCTGGAGCCCATATCATAAACAGGATAGAGATAGGATGGAGGCGATCCAGAGAAGGGCTACCAAAATGGTGTGGGGTCGGTATCAGAAAACCTATGAGGAGAGACTGAAGGATAAGAATATGTATATCATGGAAGAGAGGAGGTGCAGGGGAGATATGATTCAGACCTTCAGATACCTAAAAGATTTTAATGATGTGCAAACGTCAAACCTTTTCTGTTGTAAAGAAATCAGTAGAACTAGGGATCACAAAATGAAACTCCAAGGAGGACGCCTCAGAACCAATGTCAGAAAATATTTCTTCACGGAGAGGGTGGTGGATGCTTGGAATACTCTTCCGGAGGAGGTGGTGAAATCCAAAACAGTGAAAGAATTAAAAAGGGGTAAATACTGTGGATCCCTAAAAGCAAAAGAATGGAAATGAAGAAAAGAGTGTATGGAGTAACTTGATGGTGCAGCGGTTATTATTTATTTATTTATTTATTTAATATTTATTTCTATACCGGACTTCACGAATAGAATTCACATCAGGCCAGTTTACATGGAACATAGGGGGTAAACAAGTGTAACCAAACAAGAAGGCTGAAGCAAGCAAAGTTACATAAAACAAGGGCATTGAACTTGGGGGCTAAAGTAGCCAGGAAGAAAGGTAGAGCGGAATTAGCAACAAATAAATATTATAAACGGGTTATGAGATGAGTAATTATTTGTTAAGGTTATTACCCTTAACAAATAAGCCTCAATACTGTTGATGCAAATCCATCATCGCTCTCTGCTTCAATGGCAGGGGGAAAAGGGGAACTGGATTTGTTCAGCAACAGAGGGGCCCAACTTTTACGGTCTGGGGAAACAAGTATGGGGGTAACTTGCTGATGTGGTGGTTACTACCCTTAACCAAAAAGACTGATACTTTGCTGCAACTCAAACATTGCTCTCGGCTTCAATAGCAAGGCATAACAGGGAACTGGATTCAAACAGCAACCAATGAGGGCCCTGATTTTTTTGGTCTGGGAAACAGATAAGCATAGGGTAACCTACATGACACAGCAGATACTACCATAAGCTTACTGGGCAGACTGGATGGACCATTTGGTCCTTTTCTGCTGCTATTTCTATGTTTCTATATTTCTATGTAAACTATGGCAAGCGAGAACATTTGTGAGGATATCCAAATGTTTATTCATGTGTGGCCCAGCTGATGTCTTTGACGGCAAGGTTGGGCTGTGATCTATATTAACCCATGGCTTCTCTAAAATTCTCTAGAAGCATATCAGGTAGATGGGTCAGTTTGGCTGCTCTCTTAAAGGTAAATTTTAAAAGAGATATTTGCACCTAAAGGGCCATACATGCGTGTACGTGGCCCGTGCATGCATATCGTGTATTTTATAAAGGGTTCACATGTGCATCCATATATGTGTGTGTGTGTGTGTGTGAGTAAAATTGTGCATGTAAAAAAAGGGGTGGTCTAGGAGAATTCCTGGGCAGGGCCAACATTTACACCTGCTAATTATCTGGCGGAAGTTAGAATAAAAGTGTTCATTGCCAAATGCTGACTGGATGAGGGGTGCGAGTAAACTGGGGAGAGTTCCAGCTGAAGAACCAGGAAAGAATCAGTGACCTGGAGATGGAATGGGCAAACTGATGGCTGAATTGGTAATTTCCTTCACAGATGCATGGTTTAAAATACACGGACTTGCGCGAATAAAAGCTGACAAATGCTAAGGAAAATATGCTTGGGAAATCTCCATGCGTAACTGTTTAAAATTAGGAGCACAAATACATGTGTAGAGCAAATATGCACCACTTATCAAGATAAGCTTCAACTTATCTGGCTAAGTAATATAGCTGGATAAGTCACCAAATGCTACTTATCCGGTTCTCTTACTTATTTGGCTAGCTAGCGCTTTTTTTTTTTTTTTAACTTATCTAGCTATCTTACTTAGCATTTTTATTAGACTTATCCATCTAAGTGTATGTAATACATTCTGCGTATCTCTTAAATAGTCATGTGTACTGTAGGGTAGATTTCCACGTATATTACTTCACATACATGCATTTGCATGTACAATCTACAATAAATGCGCATGAGCACACGCACGCGCACCCCTATTCATGCATATATGGGAGTGTGAGCATATTTTAAGTTTGCCTCCCTGATTCTCCAAAAAAATATGTGCCTGAAATTAGATGGATTTGCAGAGGGACCCTATATCATCACATATGGTAGTTAAATGGGTACTAACTGTAATTTCTGGAAAAAAAAAACCAAAAAACCATAGGATGTTCTCATACCTATCTTTCTCCAGGGACATGCAGCTCTCTGGCATGATAAGAGGCTTAAATTGTTATAACGGCTTTGGAAAAATGCCAACATTAAATCTTTTGCAGAGATGTCCTCAGAATATCAATTACTCACTGGGAGTAATTCTGAAACATCATGCGTAAGGTAGCTAACAAATATGCACACAAGCTGCACTCATTTTTTAAGTGAACATAAGAACATAAGATATGTCCTACTGGGTCAGACCAAGAGTCTGTTAAGCCAAGTACCCTATCTCCAACAGTGGCCAAGTCAAGTCACAAGTACCTGGCAAGCACCCAAACAAACATTAAACAGATCCTATGCTACTAATGCCAGCAACAAGCAGTGGCTATTCCTTTTTGATTAATAGCAGTTTATGGACTTCTCCCCCAGGAACTTATCCAATCTTTTTTTAAACCCAGCTACACTAGCTGCCGTACCCACATCCTCTGGCAACAAATTCCAGAGCTTACTTGTGCATTGAGTGAAAAATAATTTTTCTCCAATTTGTTTTAAATGTGCCACTTGCTAACTTCATGGAGTGCCCCTAGTCCTTGCATTATCCAAAAGAGTAAATAACCGATTCACATCTACCCGTTCTAGACCTCTCATGATTTTAAACACCTCTATCATATCCCCCCCTCAGTCGTCTCTTCTCCAAGCTAAATAGCCTTAACTTCTTTAGCCTTTCCTCATAGGAGAGAGGTTGCATGCCATTTATCATTTTGGTCGCCCTTCTCTATACTTTCTCCAGTGCACTATATCTGTTTTGAGATGCGACAACCAGAACTGTGAACAGTATACAAGTTGTGGTCTCACCATGGAGCGATACAGGGGCATTATGACATTCTCTGTTTTATTTGCCATTTTCTTCCTAATAATTCCTAACATTCTGTTTGCTTTTTTGACCTCCACAGCACACTGAGCCAACAATTCCAACGTAATCTCAACTATGATACTCAGATCTTTTCCTGGGTGGTAACTTCTAAAATGGAACCTAACAATGTGTAACCACAGCATGGGTTAGTTTTCCCTATAAGCATCATTCTGCACTTGTCCACATGATATTTCATCTGCCATATAGACACCCCAATCTTCCAGTCTCGCTAGGTCCTCCTGCAATTTATCACAATCTGCTTGTGATTTAACTACTCTGAATAATTTTGTTTCATCTGCAAATTTGATCACCTCACTTATTGTACCTTTTTCCAAATCATTTATAAATATATTAAAAAGCAGCAGTCCAAGTACAGATCCCTGAGGCACTCCACTGTTTACCTTTTTCCACTGTGAAAAAGACCATTTAATCCTACTCTCTGTTTCCTGTCTTTTAACCAATTTACAATCCACAAAAGGGCATCTCCTCCTATTCCATGACTTGTTAGTTTTCTTAAAAGCCTCTCATGAGGGACTTTGTCAAACGCTTTCAGAAAATCCAAATACACCACATCTATCGGTTCACCTTTGTCCACATTTATTAACCCTTTCACAAAAATGTAGCAGATTTGTGAGGCAAGACTTCCATTGGTAAATCCAAGTTGGCTGTGTTCCATTAAATCATGTCTGTCTATATGTTCTGTGAACTTGTGTGTATAAATCCACTTTGAAATTTATCCCGGCAAAACTACACACATTCAATTTTAGCTGCTATTTGGTGCATGCAGATTTGCTAAGAGAATTTACATGCGTAATTCTAAAAATTATAAAAAATGCGCATAACCGCACCCATAGTCGCCTGGAATGCCTCTCCCCTATGTGCACAAAAGTACATATATACAATCTGTGTACACATTATTTTATGTGCATATCGATCAGTGCAATTTTCAAAAGGAACATTTCTGCAGATAAAAGCATTACTTTCCTCGCAGAAGTCCCTGTATTTACTTATTAAAAAATGTTGAATGTATGAACTTATTAAAAAAATGCTAAACAGATTACATCATCACACACACCTTACTAAGGAGGTCATTTCCAAAACTTTTTATGCACAGAAATAGGCTTCTGAAAATTGTAACGATATAGGCTACTTCTACGCGTGTAACACTCCTTTGAAAATTCACTCCTATATTTACTTGTACCAGTGCCAGAGTTTGATAGGACATAATGACTGAGCTGGTTTCCAGATGCCTCGACAGTCGTGAAAGTATTCTCAGTTCATACCCTGTAGCTAAGTTATTTCATCGCTTTATAAAGAGCCTCAAAAAATATACAGGACACGACTACAACTTTTGTCATTCAGAAATGGAATACAAAATTGCACATCAACTTAGGATGAGACAATTGGCAGTACATTTTGACAAGATGTTTATAGACTGAGTCCATTGTGTTGGAGGGGCCGTGGATGACTAGCGTCATACAAGTATTTGTGGTGGCAATGCAGGCACATATAGATATCGTGCCGCCTAATAGATAAATATTTTTTTTTAAAAACCTCTATTTTAGGGCACCAGTCTCATGCCCACTCCCATTTTATGGGGTTTGTTTAGGTATCTGGGATGCTCTTGCTCTACCTGTTTTGCTAAAGAAACTGGTCACTTACTTATTACATGTAGCAAGGCCAACTGTTGCATATTTTTGGAAATCTACTCCACAAATCAAATTCAGGAAGAATCATGTAGTAGACTTGGCGTGTACCGAAAAGCTGACGCATGTGCTCACGGGATGTCTTAGTAAGTTAGGACTATACATGCGGCCTGTAGTGAAGTGGCGTGCTCAGCCACCTACAGATTAAAAGTACTCATTTTGTTTTATTGGGTAGCAAACACCTCTGGTCTACCTCTGTTATTTTTCTTGAAGTGTAAAGATTGATATCCAGCTAATATTTGTATTTCATTTTTATGCCTTTCTGTGAGGGCCAATTTGCACCATTGTGATGTTATGTATTGACCTGTGTCAAAAGAAAATAGCAGGATAGCTTTCACACTCAGCAGATTTTCTACAAAGAAAATGAGACGATCACAGAAATAGTGGAACATTTGAAATCCAAATGGATTTACTCAAGTTAAGCTTAATACTATTTCTAAAGTACAGCAATGGTTTTGTTGAAATGGCTAATTATAATCCCCCATATCAAAGTAGGCATCACTTATATATGAAAAATGTTCACACAGCCAATAAATATCCAGCAATTTTAGGCCTACACACATGCTCATTACCTGAGATTGAAACTTAAAAGCATCTTTAAAACAAAAGAAAGCAAATAAAAAATGTAATGACATCAAAGCAGAGTTGCCAACTGGCTCCAATTTATCAGGACAAGCTGATTCAGTCCTGGTTTTACCCTGACTGCAAATCAGAGCTACAAGTCTGTGCATGCAATGAGGGTTAACCCAGACTAGGTCAACTTGTCCTATCAAAACTGAGTCAGCTGGCAGCTCTTCATCAAAAACATCAATTTTATAGAATGAGAGAAAAAAGGTGAAATTCAAAACTCTCAGGAACAGGAAAAGACTATTAGTAGTGTTCTACAAATTTCAAAGTGTAAATGGGAACCTGCTAAGTACAGCTCAGGTTCTGCACATGGCAGATGAGGTAAGAGTGCAGAGGATACAGAAACCAAAATAAGGATCAGCCCCATTCCCTGCAGCTAACCCCGCTGGTTTTAAATCAAAGATCATGCCTTCCCCCATATGTTTGTCTAAGTTTCATGCCTGTCTGAATGTCTTTATTAGACTGTGCTGCCTCAGGAACAAGCAGGCTAACATGTGAAGATGCACATCCAGACACCTGACAGTGGAAGGAAATCTACCTCTGTCAGCCACCTTCACCTGGGGTTGAGCCCTCGGGTGCTGGTGACCAGCAAGGCAAGTGAAGCAGGGGTAGCTCCCACTACAAACATGGAGCAAGAAGAAGCCTGGAGAGTGGGGAAACTGGAGCCCACCAGGAAGCCAGGTGCTCGACGAGGTCCTGCAGGGATGCTGAAGGAAGAAACTGGAGACGCAGGAGTCTTCTGGATTCAAGCAACAAGGATGGAGCGAGCACGAGGACCAGGAAGCAGGACGAAGCTCTGGCAACTGGCTGACAAAAAGCCCGAGTATAAATAAATGTCTGAACAGGAAACAAGATGGTCACAAAAGCGAGGAGTGAGGGGCAGTTGGGAGGCCTGATTGGGGGGGGGGGGCCAAGCAGTTCACGGCACCACCTGCAGGCTGGAGGTGAAAACAGCAACAGATCCTCACAAACTGGAAGCTTCAAGGAGGAGGAACTGTATGATGTGTCTGAAAAGCGCCGTGCACAGCTGGTAGCGCTATACAGATAGCAAATACAATATTAACAATAATGAAAAACTCTAAAGGGAGAATCATACGTGCATTTTTTAGAAATCTGTTGACCAAGAAAACCAGACTAAAACAAACGCCTTTTTTTTCCAGCTGGGTCTGGGGGGCACAGAGAAACAAAGAGTTGCCCAGCATCAGATAGGAAGTCAGTGGCAGAGTAAAATCTTGAGCTCTCTCTGGGAACTTCTTCCAAATCAGAGGTCAGTATTCAAACTGCTAGATCACGATGATGTCTCCCAACTGTAAATAAAAAAACTGAAAATGCAAGCCTGAGCAAAAACAGATATTCAGCAGCATTATATAATCTACGTGTTACATTCTTTAAATAACTTTACTGCTGATAAAAGGCTACAGATTGACCACAAGGATTATGTAAGTCCTTCATTTATCCACAGCAGAATATATGCAAACGATGGGTGTAAACCCCGTTTTGGAGGAATAACCTGTGGGTGCGTCAGAATAATATCCGTACTTTGCTCAGGCCTCTATATTTAGATGAGCGAGTGAAACAGCCTACGAATTCAGTTTTTGTGATGGTGTGTTCAAGGACATGATTATTTGCCCAGTTGGCAGAAACGGAATATTTTTTTTTTAATTATGATATAGCTGACCTTAGGCCGCTACCAACTTTAATTAGACAGAACTTCTTACAGATTTCAATCTCCCAATGTCAAGTCACTGTGTGCTCTCATCCTGCCTCTTGACTGACTAGAGCACAGTTTTTTTGAGCAGTATTGTATATATTCATGCACTTTGCCATACCGCACTATCATCCATAACGACCTCTGTCTTTTGAAGGGGCTTCCAGCTCAATCAGAACCAGTCTCTGTTGGCCTAAAGCACCGAGAGACTTCATTCACAACTGCCTGGGAATTTTCCCCCTATTTTCAGACCTCATCCCAACTAAGCCCATCACTGCGACAGTCCTCGGCCTCGGAACCCAGCTAACGTCGACCCTAAGCCTGGCCACTGAGCACTGCCACAACGTGATGACTGGGACGTCCTTCCCCCAGGGGCATCCCCAGCCCTTACTAACTGCGGGGGCAGATGCCTGGCCCCCAGAATCAAGGCCTGGTTCTCCACGTGGCAGAGCGCAGGACTTGCCACTGAGCCACTGGGTCAGCCTGATGACCTATGTCTTCATTTATGTTCCAGCCACCCTTAAGACATTATTCTGTAGAGGAGAGGAGCCTGATGCAAAGTCACATCTTATTTTCAGATTCATCTATAAAACTGCAGAATCGAAGAACACATGATACTGGCTCGGTACCCTTTCTGGAACCAGTAGCCTCATCTTGTACTGAAACTGCTATGTATCATTTCAGAGTGACTATATAGGACTTTATTTCAAAAATAAACTAATGAAGTTGGCCAATCTGGGTGCGATGCTCAGCTGACTCTGTAAACAATTACCTTAAAGTTCTGTTAGATCATATTAAATATGCAATGCTTGTTCCACACGCAATGGAGGAAAGGAAACTTTAGAGACATTTCTGTGCAATTAACGATGCATCAGGCAGTTAATAAGTAAACACAAGCTGCTAATTTACCCAAAAAGTCAGTAAAGGTAAACAAAAAAAAAAAAATGGCTAATGTGTTTTTTATACCTTGGCTGATATATAAAAGGACAAGCAAAAATAAAAAAGTCAGGTACATGAAAAACATAAATATATTTAAAAAATAAAGCTACGAAAATGGCTTTGGAGGAATTAGCAGAGATTTAAGGATCTGAAGAATATCAACATGAACCTACTAAAGGCTATTACTCATTCCCATCATGTGTTAAGAAACTCATCAGACATACCGTATAGCGCAGAGACGGTGGTGATGCTGGTTGCAAATTATGTATGGAGGAATAGTGGGGAATCTTCTTGACAGTTTGGATTACGAATCCAAGCTAGTGGTTTGGCGATATCAAATACTTTATTGATCCTCTTTACAGACAGGAGTTCGTGGTTTGTTCTGCTGCTTGATATCGCACTTCTATTTAAGTTTCTGCAACTTTAACCGAGAGCATACATAATTTATGGAAATCTGTTTTGGGGGCCTCACCGTACTATTTTGCAAGGGTGCTGCGGCACACTCATTCATTCGTTCATTTATTATTCTTACTATCCCGCTTGTTAAGCGCATTAGCAAGCGGTGATACAATTAAAAAATACAGACATAAAATCCAATATAAAATGTATTATAATATTAATAAAACGGGAACTGGAGAAGCCATCCCTAAATCAGAGAGGGTCTGGCTGCGGGTGAAAATACTGCCGTTTAGGAGGATTGTGACACTGACAACTACTGCCGTGCTTTTCTTTCCTTTCTTTAATCCCAAATGATGTAGTGAGTGGATTTTTGTCTCTGCTTCCTGTTGAACAGAAAGCCAGGCTAGCATAATGCTTGAGTAACGGCACAAACCAATCGCCTACCACATCCAGCAGAGTCACATTTCTTGAGCATTCCCTGCAGGCACCCTACCTATGGGTCCCCTCTCCCTCCTCCTCCAGTCCCCCCCCAAAAATCCCATTACTCCAGTGTTACTGAGCCAACAGATTCAGGACACGGGGTCCCAACGTACTTCACAAGTCAATAGTTCATGCGGTCATTTTTGGGTGGAACAGTCAAACAGCACATCTTCAGTGCTTGAATGGTACGAAAGCCTCAAAAGGTGCAACAACAGAATGAGAAACATTATTCTTACCCAGTTACACTTAAGCTAAACGGCATTACTTGCAGAGAAAGTCAATGAAAACAAGAGCTGAGCCTATATCAGGACTTCTCTTGCCCTGCTGGTCAACAGCCTGGATACTAAGGAGAGGAGGAGTGGCCTGGTGGTTAGAGCAGAGGCCCACTGCCGCTCCTCGTGACCCTGGGCAGGACACTTCTCCCTCCGTTACCCTCGGGTACAAAAATTAGACTGTGAGCCCTCTGGAGACAGTACCTGAGCGTGATCCACTCTGAACCGGCTGAAAGCCGGAATATAAAAAAAATCTACATAAATACTAGACTTCTGTTCCACTACTGGAATTCAGAGTAGCATAACAAGGGTGTGCTGCAGCTTTATATTCTGGCTCCTTAATCCTTCCCTCCCATGGCCCACAACTGCTATTTAATAAGAACCAGATACACATCAAAAATTGCTACCACGCCTTTTCAGTGGAAGAAACGGTCCAACTTTAACCGTTAACAGTAACTTCAAACCCTATCGCTGCCAGCACGGGGGGAGAAATGAGCGTGAACGTGCTACCTACTCACTGCTCCAGGGAGGCGACTGCCCGGCGCCATGCCGCGGTGTGTACGCCTCCACTTTTACGCAGCCCTTCCAAGACACCTCTCTACCACGGTCTCAGCAAACATTAGCTTCACAGTCCCGACACCAGCCCAGTCCTCTCTCCTACCAGGGACCAGAAACACTAATGGGGCAATCTTCAAATAGCCCACATAATTGCAAAGTGTACAGGTACTTTTACTGCATGTATTTTACGCCGATATTAAGAGAGGAATTATCTGGGTCCTTTTTTTTTTTTTTATAAAGTTAGCATGAACTATGGGCATCATGAGGTGAATTTTAAAAGCCCGACGCACGCCTTAATTCGGGGATGCGCGAAGACGTTGGGCTCATGCACGCCGAGCGGATTTTGAAAGCCGCCGAGATACGCGTGAACCTCATGCAACGGGCACATTGCGAACGTTTTCAAAAAGGGGCGGGGCGTGGGTGTGCTCTGCCCGGGGCATAGGCGTTTCGAGGCACGTATCTAAGATATGCGTGTAAATACCCAGCGTGCACCGAGGCCGCCCTGCCGCGTAACTTGCTATGGGTACTGTAGAAGTTAAAATTTAAAGAAAACTAGGCAGATCTGTGGGGTCTTAAGGGGCGGGGCTAATGGGGGAGCATGAAGGCTACCAAACCGGGGGGGGGGGGGGGGGGTTAGAGGACCTCTCTTAAGTGGGTGTACTGGGAATAAACCGGTAAAACTGGGAATGGCTTCAACCTGCGCTCCCTTTAAAATCCCCCAATTTACACAGTAAGATGGGATTTGCATGCGCACCCTTAAAGTTTGGTACACGTGAGCGCGGCCAGACTATTTTATAAAATGCGCACATATGCACACGTACGTTATCATACGGCCGCGTACCTGGGCGTGGGCCAACGTAGGTGTGCAAATGTGCGCACGCGCACCAGTTTGAAAGCTACCATCCCAATGCGCTTGCCACTTTTTGCACTTGCGGTTTCAAAAGTTGCCCAAATCCCTTATTTACCGTGGCAAGTGGCTTTGAAAAGTGCCCTCTGGTGCAATATTTCTCAACCCTCACCTTGAGGCACACCTAACCAATTGGGTTTTCAGGATATCCATAATGAATACTGAGGAGATAGATTTGCATACATTAGAGATGCAGGGTTTGAAAATCTGCCTCATGCATATTCACTGGGGCAATCCTGAAAAGCCAACTGGTTATGCGTGCCTCCAGGAGAGGCCTGGGGAACGCTGCCCCAAGACATTAGTAGTTACGACTACTCTGATATCCCGTGATTATGCCTTCCTCAGCATTACAACTGTTTGGGTATGGAATAGTGCACTGACTGCCTGTTGATAAATATATGTCTCCATATTATAGGCACTGGTCTTTGCCTATTTAAAAGTAATCTGGAATCAGTAATATCGTGCATTGTTTTTTGTGTATTTCCCGTTTATGTATTTGTGCTGGATAAAAGATGGATGTCTGGGGAGGACAGCACTTTAAGCATGATCTGCACCACACAATATCCCTTTTTCTTTGTTTGCAGTACTCTAGCACAGCTTATTGTAGTTTGTCCCATGCAGCAACACTAAAACCCCAGGACAAATTTCTGTTACAGCAAATTTCCATTCCGTATATTGAATTCAGGTCCCAAAAAATACATTCTTGTTATAGCAAAATGCAGTTAAGCGAGTTGCCATATAATGAGGGATTGCTGTATCTTAAATACTACTCCGAGACTGAAAACTATGATCTCAGAAACTCAGGCAGTAGAGAATAGGCTAATAATGAGCTCATAACAAGACATGCGGGGTGCATACAACTGGGAGCCAGGGAATGTACTATCTGCCTCATTACAATACACATAAGCTTCATTATACATTTCTGGACATGTGAGATTTCTTTGATGCCAGACCCCTACATAAAAAAGGTAGAAGACACACATAGAGCACACTTGTGATGTGTCAGTCTGAAGTGAGAGAAAGATGCAAAAAGCACTTGCTCACACTTCAGTCTCCGCAATGCCTCATTAACTTTTTCTCAGGAAAACTTACTTAGCCTGGCTCCTCAGAAAATCATGGGAGAGGGGGAAAAGAAAGGAGGCAGAAAAATATTCAAGAATTGGCATTTTCCCATCCAAAAGCAAAAAACAGTTATCAAAAAATAATTATAAAAATGTGAATACACAAAAACAAAAGAGAAAATCAGGAATGACGAAGCAAGCTAGGACGCATGAGCACTGGTGGCAGGCGTGGTCAGTATATGTCAAGCGGTTAAAATGCATTTTTTGCTATTTAATCCGTTTTCTCTCCCAATGAACAATAGCCTCGACCATTAAGATACAGGCTGGCAGTACCCTGGCAAAGCACATCGTTCCCTTTCCCAGACCATTCACAAGTCGATCCATTCAACGCTCTCATTGCCTCATAGCTCAAAAAAGCCATCAACATAAGACAGCAAAGGTGAGGCCACTGCGCAATATTGCATCATCTGCCACCTATAAGGGGGACGGCTGTGTGGCAGCCACTCTTCAGGACTCTGCACAGAGCAAGCCCAGTACGGAAGTAATGATAGGATGCTGCGGCTTCTTAGCTTAAGTGTTTTGGTGGAGACCAGTACACATACAAAATGCAACTGATCACCTAAAATGAAAAAAGGGGACAATGCTTCTCGGACACTGCTTTTTTTTTTTTTCTGCTCCATATTAGAATAATGAATTCCATCTGACAGCAAGGCGCACACACACACATGCAGACATCTGGTACCACAAGACCGAGTGTGGCCACTCACTCTTCAAGGGGCTTTTATAACAAATATAGTAACATATAGTAACCAAGGGGCATTGCTTGAAGTTAGCAAAGGGGGCATTCCATGAAGTTGGCAAGTAGCACATTTAAGACTAATCGGAGAAAATTCTTTTTCACTCAGTGCACAATAAAATTCTGGAATTTGTTGCCAGAGGATGTGGTTAGAGCAATTAGTGTAGCTGAGTTCAAAAAAGGTTTGGATAAGTTCTTGGAGGAGAAGTCAATTAACTGCTATTAATCAAGTTGACTTAGGGAATAGCTACTGCTATTAATTGCATCAGTAGCATGGGATGTTTGGGTAATTGCCAGGTTCTTGTGGCCTGGTTTGGCCTCTGTTGGAAACAGGATGCTGGGCTTGATGGACCCTTGGTCTGACCCAGCATGGCAATTTCTTATAGTAATGACCGCAGAAAAAGACCAAAATGGTCCATCCAGTCTGCCCAGCAAGCTTCCCAAGGTAATAACTGCCGCTCCGTGCAGGTTACCCCCATGTTTCTCTTAAGGGTAGTAACTGCCGCTCCGTGCAGGTTACCCCCATGTTTGTGTTAAGGGTAGTAGCTGCCGCTCCGTGCCGGTTTAGCTTTTTTATTTATTCCCATCCTCTAGCCTTTTAGGGATCCACAGTATTTATCCCATGCCCCTTTGAAATCCTTCACAGTTTTAGTCTTCAAATAAAGCCTTATGCTTACTCAGGCCGATTTCTGTAAAGTGTGCTCAGCCGTCTGCACCGTTTAACATGCGGTTGGCCGCATGTTTTTCGACGCACGTCTATTACCCCTTATACTGTAAAGGGTTTAGCGCATTGAAAACGCGCAGCCAAACCCCCTGGAAACTAATAGCGCTCATCACATGCAAATGCATGCTGATGAGAGATGAGGAAGAGGCAACAGCAGCAAGAGAAAAGCAGAAAACACTAGAACATAAGAAACTGCCATGCTGGGTCAGACCAAGGGTCCATCAAGCCCAGCATCCTGTTTCCAACAGAGGCCAAACCAGGCCACAAGAACCTGGAAAGTAACCAAACACTAAGAAGATCCCATGCTACTGATGCAATTAATAGCAGTGGCTATTCCTAAGTAAACTTGACGGTATATATAAATAAATAAAATAAATAAATAATAGCCATTAATTGACTTCTCCTCCAAGAACTTATCCAAATCTTTTTTAAACCCAGCTACACTAACTGCACTAACCACATCCTCTGGCTTCAAATAATTGTGCATTGAGTGAAAAACAATTTTCTCCGATTAGTCTTAAATGTGCTACTTGCTAACTTCGTGGCATGCCCCCTAGTCCTTCTATTATCTGAAAGTGTAAATAACCGATTAACATCTACTCTTTCAAGACCTCTCATGATCTTAAAGACCTCTATCATATCCCCCCTCAGCCGTCTCTTCTCCAAGCTGAAAAGTCCTAACCTCTTTAGTCTTTCCTCATAGGGGAGCTGTTCCATTCCCCTTATCATTTTGGTCGCCCTTCTCTGTACCTTCTCCATCGCAATTATATCTTTTTTGAGATGCGGCGACCAGAATTGTACACAGTATTCAAGGTGCGGTCTCACCATGGAGCGATACAGAGGCATTATGACATTTTCCTTTTTACTCACCATTCTCTTCCTAATAATTCCTAACATTCTGTATGCTATTTTGACTGCCACAGCACACTGAGCCAAGAGAGAGCAACAGATGAAAACTCAAATGTCTGCTCAGGAACCAAGGTACGAAGAGAAGGCAGACTTACATGTGAAAGCAAAGGTCAGCTCAACGCATTCCCACACACCTCCAAGAAATCAAATAGCAAAGTGGCTGCCACATCAATAGCCGCGTTAATTTCTGGGCAGCCTGAAAAAGTGTACAGAAAAGTACCGTTTTTCTGTACACCCTCCAACTTACTATCCTAGCGATATTAAGGCGGAGGAACCAAAAATGTTTAAAAAAAAAACAAAAAAACTTTTTTTAAATTTTCTTTAAAAATTTGCAGGCCGGTCCAGTTAGGAGGAAGGACGCTCAATTTTAACGGCATCTGTTTTCCTAACCGATGGCTGTCAGCGGGTTCGGAAAACAGAAGCTCGTAAAATTGAGCATCGGTTTCCATAACCCGCTGACAAGAGCCAGCTCTCCTGGGCCAAGGAGGCGCATAATCGTCCCTAGCGCCTCCATTTAGCACGACCCCTCATTTAAATACGGGATCGTGCACCCGTATTTAAATGAGAGGTGGCTGGGCACACGTTGGGACAACAGGCACTCAACACGGAGCGCCCGTTCTCCCGCGATCCTTACTGCATCGGCCTGGCTATGAGAAAAGAGCACCAAAGGGCTATAATCTGTGACAAGGGATTGTAAAGCAATCCCCGGCTGTGGTGTTGTGCACTACAGAAAGGTATCCATTCCATGCTCGTGCTTACCTGACTGCTCGGCAGCACTGCAGCCGCAACTCTAGCCCACTCTTTTTCCAGCGGATCCGCTGGCACATGCCCCTGTCAGTTCTTTTATGTCTCCATATCTTCTCCTGTACTGAAGTATGGGCTCTCACACATTGCTGATGGGTCCAATGTGTTTTACCGAGGTGAAAACGACATGTAACTGTACCTTGGTCATTGTATTGTGCCCTTGGTAGGCTATAACCTAATTTATTGCATTCATTGGTGTTTTCCAGACTGACCTAGATCTCGTGTTGTCCTGGGGGGGGGGGTCAGAACATGGAGGAGTGGTTTTGGGACTACTGAGTGGCTCCTGGAAGACCTGGAAGGATATGATGGACCAGAGGTTGGACTCTAAGGAAAATGATGACAGAAATGGACCAAACGGTCCATCCAGTCTGCCCAGCAAGCTTATGGTAGCATCTGCTGCGCCACACAAGTCATCCCCATACTTAGTTTCCAAAACCATCAAAGTTAGGACCCTTGTTGGTTGCTGTCTGAGTCCAATTCCCTGATACCTCTTGCCGTTGAAGCAGAGAGCAATGTTGGAATTGCATCAAAAAGTATCAGACTTAATGGTTAAGGATAGTAACTGCCACATCAGCAAGTTACCCCATGGTTATTTGTTTTCCCAGTCCGTAAAATCCAATGTCTTTGTTGTTTGCTGTCTGAATCTAATTCCCCTTTTCCTCTTTTCCCCCTGCCGTAAAAGCAGAGAGCGATGATGGAGTTGCATCAACAGTATGAAGGCTTATTGGTTAAGGGTAGTAACTGCCACACCAGCAAGTTACCCCCATGCACTCTTTTCCTCATTTCTATCTCTAGCCTTTAGGGATCCACAGTGTTTATCCCAATGCCCCTTTGAAATCTTTCACTGTTTTTGTCTTCACCACCTCCTCCGGAAGGGCATTCCAGGCATTCACCACCCTCTCCATGAAGAAATATTTCCTGACATTGATTCTGAGTCGTCCTTCCTGGAGTTTCATTATGTGATCCCTAGTTCTACTGATTTCTTTCCAACAGAAAAGGTTTGTCTTTGATTGTGCATCATTAAACCCTTTCAGGTATCTGAAGGTCTGTATCATATCTCCCCTGCACCTCCTCTCCTCCAGGGTGTACATATTTAGGTCCTTCAACCTCTCCTCATAAGTCATTTGATGGAGACCCCCCACCATTTTGGTCGCCCTTCTCTGGACCACCTCCATCCTGTCTCTGTTCCTTTTGAGATACGGTCTCCAGAACTGAACACAATAATACTCCAGGTGAGGCCTCACCAAGGACCTGTACAAGGGGATCATCACCTCCTTTCTCTTACTGGTTATTCCTCTCTCTATGCAGCCCAGCATTCTTCTGGCTTTAGCTATCGCCTCTTCACACTGCTTCGCTGTCTTAAGATCACTGACACTATCACCCCAAGGCCCCTCTCTTGCTCCGTGTACAACAGCCCTTCACCCCACAAGACGTACAGCTCTTTTGGATTACCGCACCCCCAATGCATGACCCTGCACTTCTTGGCATTGAATCCCAGCTGCCATTTCTTTGACCACTTTAGATGTCTGTCACTGCTGGTGGCTTGTGTGTGGCTGAAAGTCTTTTCATGTGCTGCCTGTGTTCTCTGTCTGTCTGGCATGCATGCGAGACAGCTGCTGAGTGCTGGTGTTTTCTTTTGCTATGTCAGTGCATGACTGTGACATGTGTCTCCGTGCTAGGGCGTGGTTCATTCCTGAGCATTGGGTGTGGCCCTCCTGTCGCCTGACACTTTCTTCATATTCCAGTGCAATGGAAGAAGAAAACATAAAAGGAAGCGACCCACTTCCCGACCTTTTCCATGGGAGAAAAAGAAAAATAAAAGTTTACATTTTTCCTACCCTAAAGGATCATGGGAGCTATGCAGCAGAAAAGGGATGTCTACAAAGTTATTCCTGCTCTGGATAAAGGAAGATATTTTGGGGGACGGAGGCCTCGGAGGGACGAACAAATGACATGGAAGCATATGGATGGGACAACTCCTCGTAGGCAGTTTTGGTGGCAGAGTGAAAGATGTTCCAGCAATGTCCTGCGCACTCTGAATTTCTTCTGCCCTGTCAAATCAATATTCCCTTGCCTCTGAATAATCCAGAATATCCCCCCAAATACTTTTATGACAGTGATTGTAGAGGGGAAAACTCTCACTATTCGTCTGCAGCTTGCCAAGTGGAAGGTCAAAATGCTGTGGGAGAGGCAGAAACAAAACACATTTGTTTCTTAATGGTCTGTGTTTTGTTTTGTTTTTTTAAATATTTAAACCTGTGCATTTGTGTTGCCTCTTTTTCTGCGTTTTATTGACAAGCTGTGTGCTAGGACTGAATGTGAGTAAATGTATTGATTACGTGGGAATACATTCTTTCATTCACCGGCTGTGGAGACCTCATGCTGGTGGTTGCTTCAGCTCCTGGCTTGAACATAGAGTCATAGCCCGCCTAAGACATCTGGACTATCCAGCATGCATACGTCAGTTACACCAGTTTTGGTTCATCGGGATGGAATTACTTTACCGTTTCTATAATCTTTTTTTTTGTTGTTCTTTTGAGACAGCTCCTCAGCTGTACTCTCTCTGTTTTCTTTTTCACATTTTCTGCAATAGAATTGCCTCCGTTTCATGAAACACATATGGGCCAAATCAGTAAAATGCGTGGGAGAGCCGGCGCTCTGAGGCGAGCGCCTGCTATCCCAACACGCGCCCAGGCCACTCTTCTGGGCGCGCGATTCACTATGCAAATGAGGGCCCGCGCTATAAGGAGGCGCTAGGGACACTAGCTTAATTTTACCAGCGTCGGTTGTTGAACCCGCTGACAGCCACGGGTTTGGAAAATGGACGCCACAAATTGAGCATCCGTTTTCCAAACTGCAGGCCGCGGGCAGATTTCTTTTTTTTTTTTAAGATTTTTATTTTTTTTTTATTATGGGGGCCTCCGACTTAATATCGCTATGATATTAAGTCGGAGGGTGTAAAAACGGCATTTGCGAAAACATTGCAAAGTGCAATAAAGCCCTATCGCACAGCTTTATGCAAATGAAAAAGGTGTAGTTAAAATATGTGTTAAAGCCGTACGATATGGCTTCGCAAAATTGTGAACCCAGCCCACTCGTTCACAAATCACGCCCCAAATTCCTCTTTTTCTGATTTGCATCGCACTGTGTGCTATGGTGCTTTCGCAGGCGTTAAAGACGTTTTCGCGTGCGTTAAAGGGGCTTAACACATGCAGAAACGCCTTAACGCACGCGAAAACGCTTTACAGCAATTTGATAAATGACCCTGTTAGACTGTAAACCCTCTGGGGATAGGGAAATACCTACAGTACCTGAATGTAATCCACTTTGAAGCGCTGAAAAAAGTGCGAAAAGCAGAATATAAATCTAAATTAATTAAATAAATACATTTACTACAGCCAAATCGTACACATCTGTAAGAGCTTTGACCAGGTCTATGTGCAGCAAAAGTTCTATATGCATTCTCCTGCCACAGAAGTGCCATTTTACTGCATTTACAAGTTGCTGGGGATTTTATTTTTTTTTTTTGTTCTCTGAAAATTAGCATTCTGCAAGGACAGCAAAGCAAACCTTTGAATTCACTGCGGACCACATTTAACCTTTCAGAAGAAATTACTGCTACCCAATACCTAAGCCCTGGATGCAATGGCTGGCACTGGATGCTTCTAACACTTTTGCTTCTATTTTAAAATTGTAAATGATGTTCGTGATAATGGTAAAATCCTATCAAATGCATTCTCTTGGGGAGTACTTGTCTTGTAATGCTTGGAATAAATAGCCATCGCCAAGCTTTCTTAAAAAGTATCTTTTCTGGAAGGGAAGCGTACTTTTCAGTCATTTGCAAGCTGATTTCTTTTTGAATACTTGTAAGCTAGCCATGCAAACAAGCAGCTTCCTCTTCAGCCAACTCCAGTGTCTCCCAATAGATCACTGTAGGTGGCGCAGACTGCTAGACAGGCATGTAACCACCCCTCCCCCCTGCTCAGGGATGGAGCTTCTCGCCTCTCCCCTCCTCTACTACTACCAATGCATCTCTACCTTAGGTGGCCAGCGCTTTTTTTATAAACTCAGATCTTCCCCAAGCAGGGACCAGCCCTGCCGCCCCATTGATCAGGAGTTTCTTCTACAAGCAGGGCAAAATAAAACACATGCTTTAAATTCTTAGCATACACAAATGTGAGTTCATCTCTGTAAAGACAGTCTTATTCTGCCACCAGCGGATTACCTTCCGAAGATTTCTGACTCTCAGGTCTCCACACACATATATTAGCCTTAACTTATATAAATTAAACTTGCGCTTCACTAGCGTCGTCTACAGTGGGCTTCTGTCTCCCTTGTTTATTGCAAACATTTCCTGCCCAGACGGTGGCATTTCCCTGGTTCCGAGTCTGCATTCATGCTAACAGCCACCAGTGAGCGTGCAAGCAAACGATTTCAAAGGCTGCGAACTGAAATGAACCTCGAGTCAGTCGCTAGCTCTGAACAAACAACAGGAGAGCAAAAAAAAAAAAAAATGCAACTCAGAGAGACCATCTTCTCGGGAGCCGGAAAGGGACAGGGGGAAGAAAAAATGTTAAGGCACAGTGTCAGTCTGCATCTTCATTTGACCAACGGGAGAACCATCCCGTCTTCCCAGCACAAGCCTAGTAATAAAGGGTGTATGGCAAAGCAGATTTATTAGCTCACTGGATTTTTATTATTATTATTATTATTATTTTGCTGTGGTCTGGTTGAAGACTTTGCAGCGCACAATTGCTCACATTCCCTGTCCCCTTCGTCTGAGATGGGAGCCCAGGTCCCCCTTCGCGTCAACCTCCACCCCACCCTCCTCATTCGTTCACGTCTACAAGCAGCCGACACCAAGTAGCGCACAACATTCAGCAAAAAATCGCCTGCACATCTGCGCCCAGAGCACCTTGTAAACGCCGTTTGGCAGAATTCCTTCAGCTTCGGTTATTAGCGGGGGATTTTTGGTTTTTTTGCCATAGAAGCAAAGATACTCAAAAACAAAAGGAAACCAATCTGTTCTATAAAGAGATGTAAGGAATCAAAGACGACTGCTTCCACGGATGATAGAAGAACAATACTCCGAATATCCTTGAAAAACAACATTATTTTTTTTTCATGACATTCTCTCGTTTACAAGAGAGAAACCACAGGTTTTCAGTGAGGTACAGGCGCCGAGTGGTTAAAAGCGTGTTCCGCCCCCCCCTCCATCTGCCAGAATTTTGGCGCTGCCAATAAATGACCAGAAGCTGCGCTTGCTATGTACATGAGGAGAACCTAAAGTCTCCCCGCGCGACGCAGCTCTTTAACTAGTTAAGCAGATGAAACGGGTCCGCACGGTGACCGAAAACACGTTTCGCTCCTAGTTCACTGCCATTTCTCACAGTCCTTGCCGTACTACTCCAACACAAGCACCGCGACAAAACGAGGGAATCCATCTGCCAAGTCTGACTCGGTCCAAGTTTGGGTTCTTGTCTGGTAGAACAGGGTCCTGTGCTACTGCCTTTAATTTCACGCCGGGCTTCACAAACCACACACACACACACACACACACACAGAACCATAAAACAAAAGAAGCAAAGAAATCTATAACCTGACCTTTCTCCCGATCTCAGCCCGGTACAAGACACGCAGCTGCCAAAATAATATGCAAAACACAAACGGAACAGAAAGAGAGGCGGCGCCCACCCCCCATCTCCCACCTTTCCGTGCATCTTCAGCCGGGTCTCTCTGCTCATGCGGGAGTCTGCAGGGCACCTGTGCTCCTCCGATCCATCCCCGGAGGCAAGGCAAATATTTTTCCTGCCGAAAGCGGCCTCGGCCGTGCTTGGACTGTTTTGTTTTTTTTCCCCCCACCCCCCTGCACGGATGTCTAGAAATGTCTGTTTAAAAAAAAGCCAGACCGAGCCACACAAAACTGCAGCTCAAGCTCCTTTGTTTTCCCTCCGCTCGAGAGAGGAAGCCAGAGCGTGTGTGTGTGAGTGAGAGTGTGTGTGTGTGTGTGTGCGCGAGTCTCGCTCGCTCTCCCTCCCCTGCCGAACTCCGCTCCTGATGGGCACGGGCCCTTTAATTTAGCAAGATGACCCGGTTAAGAGGCATCACTCGCGTTTTACTTCTTGAATTTTGCAAAGGGGGTGGGGAAGCGGCGTCGCTAGCTATGCGTCTGGTGACATTTGCCTGTTAACGGGCAAGGTAGGTGTTGGCCTTAACAGCCATAATTTTCATATTTATACATCCATTTACATTACAAAGCAGCATGGGAAATCGAGCTTGGAGGGGATGATTAGGCTTCTTTTTTTTTAAACTTGCTTTTAAATTCTCCTTTAGCAATTAACAGGGAGCTAGTACAGTGTAAAGAAATGTAATTAAACTCCTCAGTATTCGCATCATCGTAGAGCAGACACATTGTATTAATACTGGACTCTACACACTTACACAATCACTTAATGTTCAAAGGCTAAAATCATTGGGTTTTTTCCTGAGTAAGCGCACAGCAGATATATATTGAACAAGAAGATTATCATAATTTAAATGTATATATATTTATCACGCTCGTTCTCTATATATATCTATATATACTATATATAGAGAGATATCTATCTATCTATCTATCTATATATATATATACACATATACACACACACACATATACTGAGAGCAATTTCAGTGGTTCTCAACCTTTTTCCCATTGTGACACAACTGATGGACAACACTCATAGGTGTGACACACTGCTCATTAAAATCCATGGCAGAAATTACATATATAGTAATCCTCCCATACCAGAACAGCACTAACTGCCAGCACTCAAACAGTAACACCCCTACCTAAGAAAAGGAAACACTGCACATATTGTACCAGGCCCTAAAACACCAATATATCTCCTATAAGAAAACAGAATAAAACACCAATATACCTCCTATTAGAAAACAGAATAAAACACCAATATACCTCCTATTAGAAAACAGAATAAACTAGGCTGCTAAAGATCCCTTCAGAGAAACTACATGTCAGTAGAATATCTCACTTCTCAGTCACATGTGCAGAGCACAGCAGATCCTCACCTAACAAGAAATAAAGAGACCATAAAGTATAAATAGAAACATGCAGGCAAAAATTGAACTGGAAACCACAAGCCAGAGACTCTTTATGCAGTGCAAAAATGGAAAAACAGAGACATCACCAATCCTCATAAAACAAATCAAGAAATATAAAACCGATAGTAGTAAAACCATACTAATAAAAACAATTTATTTTAAAACAGCCGATGAAAAGAAAATCCAATAATTGTATACAAAATTTCCAGAAACCAATAAAATATTTCAAAACAGCAGACAAAAAAAATTTAATTAAAACTAAGGATAAAAAAAATCCTCTGCTCTCCATACCTGTAAACGTTTGTTTTCCAGGTACCCTGAGATTGTCCTGAATTAGCAGAAAGAGAGGAGGGGAGGTTTTGCTTGCAACTTTCTCCTCTCAATTATTCACACAAACACACAAGCTCTCTCTCTCTCTCTCTCTCTCTCTCTGTCTCTCTCTCACTTACTCTCACTTACATATCTCACTTACATATCAGTCACACACACACACACACACACATGCTCCCTCTCATTCTCATAGGGTCTCAATCACACACAAGCTCTCTCTTTCAGTCACACACCTGTACCCATGCTCTCTCTTTCTCACACTTGCAGGCTCTCAGTCATACACTTGGACACACGTTGTCTCTCACTCACATACAAAGGCTCTCAATCAAACACACACACACACATGCTACTTCTCTCTCTCACACAGACTCTTAATCACACATATATATGCTGTCTCTCACACACTTAAACACATGCTCTTACCTTTCTTTCTCTCTTACACACACAGGGTCTCAATCTCACTCTTACATATATGCTCTCTCTTTCTGTAACACACACACAAGCTCTCAATCACACACATGTTCTCTCACATACAGAGGCTCCCAAATCACACACTTACACACACGCTGTCTCTCTCTCTCAATTACACACAAAGGCTCTCAATCATACACATGGTGTTTCTCTCTCACACACACACACAGCCTCTCACACACTTACTCACATGCTCTGTCTCTCACACAAGCATGCTCTGTCTCTCAATCAAACACATGCTTTCTCTCTCACTTACACACAAGCTCCCTCACAATCTTTCTTACATTCCCCCCCACCACCAAAGAACAAGTGGTGGTAGCAGCAACCTCCACCTCCTCCAATCTCTACAGTCTCGAGATAAGAAGAGTCCCATTGGCTGCGGCAGCTGACGCTGTTCCTCTTCTTGCTCCAGGCCGCGCTGCTCTTCCCGCTGCTCAGGCCAATGCTGCTTCTACTTGTGACAACAGCACGGTTTCTTCTTTTTCCCAGCATCTGTGGGCACACACTACACAGCACTTCCTCTTCCGGGTCACGGGGACAGGAAGAAGGAGAGACCACTGCTGCTAGTGATGCTGCCCCCACAAAGCGTTTCCAGCAGTAGTTTTGCCAGGTTCCGCCCGGGCTATCAGCATTTCAAGCCCGGGAAGAGGAAGCGAACGTTTCGCTGGAGCGAAATGGAGGAAGAAATGAGCAGCAGAACTAGCGGGAGACCAGGAAAGTGTAGCAACGCGCCTGCATGCGCTTGGTGACACACCGGTTGGGAACCGCCGGCCTACGTAGTTACATAGTACTCAGGTACTTTACAGCTCGTTTGAAAAGAAAACCACCCTGTGATTTAATAAGGTGAAATGTAGCTAGCGTAAAGTAAATGCATTAAATGCACCGTGGCACTTTGCACCTGCTGCTTGCACAGGTGGCCGATCAAGGGGTGAGGGAGGTTTAAATAGTATGCGTGCATTTGAAAAGTGAATATGCCCGCGCTGTTTTCCTCCCTCTGTTCTCCCACCCCCTCCCCAGAACGCCTCATTTTTTTTGTAACCCTGCTGAAAGAACATGCGCGATCTGCTTTGAGACGGCGAGAGGAAAGCGATTTTCAGCCAGGCCCAATTTACCAGCGTGAATCAATCGCTCTTTGCCCCGATGAAGGCCTTTGGAAGCTGTCCCTGACGTGGCTTTTATTGCTGCGCACACATTCTTACAACAAATGCTATTTTATTTTGCGATGCTTGTCTCCATGTCGGCGTGTTAGCCCGCTGGTAGGGGGGCTTGTAAGTTACTGTACCCCTCTGTGGGCACCTGGCTGGAAAGGCAATTATAAATCCATAAAGTCAATTAAATCAATAGATGTGCTGGCCAGTCATGAACAAGGAAATATTTTGCATTGAAGGTATTTTCTTCTTCCAGGGAGTGCTACAAAAAGAGAGAGAGAGGGAATTTTGTGTGCCGGTGGATACAATTTCTGCAGCTAAAAGTTAAACTTACAGAAAATGGATAATCAAATGTTTCTCTGGTCTCCCTGGATATGAGCAATCTAAAATAATTTTGATCTCTGGAAGCCAAATACCTGAAGATATCCAGGCTTCACTGAATGGGTATCATCGAAATAGGAGATATTCACTAGATATCAGGAGGCAAAAAATTACTAAGAAATATTATTTCTAACAGCCTGAAAAGAATATATCTGCAGTGCACAGGAGGCATTGTCATGGATGCTCCATCTCCTCTGCCCTCAGGCATGCGCCCACCCCCGTTCACCCAAATACCTGCCTGCAGCAGCCTGGTTCCACTCTTCCGTTACTCTGATATAATCAGATATGATCACTGAGATCTCTCACTCCCCATCACATACTGCTTTCTTGGATTTCTGCATCTTAAATGCATGACTATGCCTTCTTTTCCTGCCATTTACATCTTAGTTGACAAATTCTTGGAAACTCATTAAGCTTTATTAGATCACGCCTCATTTTTTTTCCGTTCCACCTGAAGTGTCCACTTCGTTGCAGACCTTCGTACCATCTGCAAACCTTGCCTACCAACCCCATTGCAATATCACGAATGAAAAAAATTGAACAGAACTGGATTCAAGCCTGACCCCTGAGGCACTCCACTGATCACCTCCCCCCCTCTCTCTCTTTAGAGTGAAATCCATTTATCGTTATCTCTTGTTGCCTATCACAAAGGGTTGCCAACTCATTCAGCTTTTTCAGAACAGGTTAATCCAGTCCTGGCTTTCATCCCACCGCATGCATGGACTTGTAGCCCCAGTTCTCATGTTGATTACCTTAAGAATTGTAGAACTGCAAGTCCATGAACGCGGTGGGTAAAGCCAGGACTGGATCAGCCTGTACTGAAAAAAGAAACCACAGCAAAAGAAAGTAAAGGAATGTCTCACAGTCAATAACACAAAAAAAAAACCAAACAAGAGACACCGCAAAATGCCAATATATTGGACACTAAAGAATAAATATGTTCTGAGGAATATTAAAAGGTATTTGCACACCAGACAGCGATTCATCTCGTGAGTCACCCGGTCTTCTCAATCCTCCACCTTATACCGGAGGCTCCCACTATTAATGTGCCACACGCGTAGAAAGCCCCCCCCCCCCCCAAAAAGATCATCACTATTCTTTTCATCATCAAAGTGCAGACACAAAGCCCTGACACTAGCAGATGCTGCGTGGTGCACTGCATCAGGGGAGGGGCAAATCAGTATAACCGCTTATCTGACCGCGTGTTCGCTTCCGGAGCAAAGGTCTCATGTCGAATGGCACAAAGGGATCCCTTGGATGGAGCCCGGAGAGACCACGCCGCCAGATACGTGGTTATGCTGATTTGCTCCGCCCCCTCCCCCAGGATGCAGTGTACCACAAAACCAGCTGGTGTCAGGGCCTTTTCGCTACACTTTGAGGATAAAAATGAAAAGAACAGTGATGATCTTTCTTTGGAGCTTCCTACACTTCTGCCTGAAGTACAGTGCGAGCCTCCACTGTAAGGGGCAGGATTGAGAAGGCCAGGTGACTCACAGGATGAGTCGCTGGCGGACACTTCTAAATATATGTTTATTCTTTAGTGTCCAATGTATTGGAGATTGGGGGAGGGGGGGCGGAGAAGAAATCCAGCTGGCAGCCCTACCATCACTCAACCAATTTCTGACCCCAGTTTACCACTCTTGAGCCCACCCCTAAGCTGCTAAGTTAAACGTACAAGCCTCCGGCATGCTGAGCTGTGGATGTTGGATGGACGGATCTGATGAATGGATTTTAGATGGGTGGTTCGAAGCTTGATTAATTGGTGGAGCGAGGATTTTTCTGTGCTTGTCTTCTTCCCTGGTGTGCTTTTTATTTGCCTTATTGAATTCTGTTAAATGTATTGTAATTGCTATTGCAGCTGAACATTGCTTTGAGCGATCTTTTAAATTAGGGCTGGGGAAGTGATTTATAAGTTTTTTGTTTTTTTTAATAAATAAAGAAACAGTTGTCAAAAGCCTTACTGAAATCTAAGCGCACTGCATGCATGGATCTAAACCTTCCTCATCTGGTGTACGTCATTCTGTTTAGTTTCATTTTACTTATAACAGTACTTTTTATCAACAAAGAATTCAATATTTCTGAGTCTCTTTCATGTTTCCTTTTTTCCCCCCTTTATTCCTCTGGTGTTGAGCTGCATGAGTGGTTTGGAGCATATTTAAACGAGGCACTGTGGTGAATGAAATGTGATTAAGGCGTCTTTGGCCTCTTGCCTTTAATTTGAGTTATAGCTCGAGTCGAGTATGTTCCATGTGCCTCTTTCAAGCAATTCCAGATGCTGGCGGCACCACCATGCATATCTGAAAAGGGATCGAGAGAGCCATGTTGGAAGCTGATAATCTCTTGTGCAAAACCGAGCGAGAGCTGGTGTTAAAAAGATGCGGAAAATGCCTTTATGCGACTGTTATGAGACATGCAGTACCGCTGAGTGGTGTGTGAGCCGGCGCTACCTTTGCCCTGACCAGGCAAAGGTAGCGCCGGCGCCATTTTGGTTCCTGTCCCCCGACGTCGCGAGCGTAGGAGATCGCTCCCAGACCCCCGCTGGACCCCCAGGGACTTTTGGCCAGCTTGGGGGGGGGGGCCTCCTGACCCCCACAAGACTTGCCAAAAGTCCAGCAGGGGTCCAGGAATGACCTCCTGCACTCGAATCTTGTTGCCGTAATGCAAAATGGCAGTGGCTATTCTCTAAGTGAACTTAATAGCAGGTAATGGACTTCTCCTCCAAGAACTTATCCAATCCTTTTTTAACCACAGCTATACTAACTGCACTAACCACATCCTCTGGCAACAAATTCCAGAGTTTAATTGTGCATTGAGTGAAAAAGAATTTTCTCCGATTAGTTTTAAATGTGCCACATGCTAACTTCATGGAATGCCCCCTAGTCCTTCTATTATCTGAAAGAGTAAATAACCGATTTACATCTACCCGTTGTAGATCTCTCATGATCTCATGTATATTTTATTGTTCACAGCTTAAGGCTTCAATATGGATGGCATACAAATATGACTAATTAAATAATTATATGTATTTGCATGGGTTTTAATGCAGCTGCTTATAGTTTGCTACACTTTACATCCAATACGTAGGCCACGGGAAGGCAACTCTGGTCCTGGAGGGGCCACAAATAGGCCTGGTTTTCAAGATATCCATAGCGAATATGCATGAAGTATATCTGCATGCCCTGCCGCCACTGTATGCAAATCTATCTCGTGCACGTTCACTGGGGATAGCCTGAAAACCAGGCCTGCTTGTGGCACTCCAGCACCAGCACTGCCTATCCCTGATGCGGGCGGTCGTAGATCTACGCTGGCTTTTAGTAGATGTCATAGTATAAAATAACTGAAAAGGGTCAACTCTGGGGGCCTGATAATAAATACACTGAGTCTCTACAAGAGAGGTTGGGACTTAAAGGACCAAAGGAATGAAGGCTTTCACCTCCTCCACAGGTTGAAGGTGGATTTAGCCTCCTGGATCTGATTTGTTGACACTAGTTTATTTTATATAACTTATAAGGATAAGCTCAAACAGTTTTTCTTTTATTGTTTTAATGCCCGAGGTTGACTGCTGTGCCTATGCATGTGAAAGCTGTCACTTTCATACCTGACCCTAAATATCTGTCTTTAAATGAATACAGAAGGCAAGTTTGTGAGGCTTGAAGTGACAGTCGCTAAACTATGTCAAAGATCCCTTTTCATTTTCCTTTACAGTGTCACAGATTGCATTGGCCATTCTGTGAAATTCCATGCTCTCTCTCTCTCTCTCTCTCTCGCGCATCCTTTATTTCTTAATCTGCAGTCACAATCGAGAAAAAACTCTTCCTGACCCGATAGTAGGTGTTGTTTCACATCAAAATGCAATAATTTTCACCCATCTCTGTTACAAAGGTAATACCCTGCAGCCACAAAGAGGGAGAGAGCCAAAATCCTAGCCCTCACCCGGGTCCTATTCTAAACCTGCCATATCAATCTTCACTTGCAGGCGAGGAAGCTAAGCTGTGGCGCCTTCCAAAAAAAAGCTTTCCATTTGTTCAGCACATGTGTGCAGATTTTACCTTAGAGGTTCTCCATGGCCGGTTTCTGGCAGCAATCAGCGGCAGCTTCTAACTCAACAGCTGTTCTCCCAGTTCTACCCTTTTGCTTCCTAGGCAAGAGACTGCTACCCCCTTCGGCTGTGCTGAAGCTCCTTCTGCCCTCAGCTTTAGAAGAGCCCTTTGCCCAAACATCACCACACTAGTGGCAGAAAGTCTGCTTGCCTGGCAGCTTCTTCAAATGCCTGGAGTTTTCCTGTGCTCTCTCTTCCTAACGCTCTTCTGTCTGAAATCGGGGTTTTTAAAGCTGCTAGCCCCATGTAGCACATAACTATCAATCAACATTCCCCCTACATCTACTCTGAGAACTGACAAAAGAACGGTTCTATTTCATTCCCAGCTCCCACTCTTTGTCACCTATTTTATTGACTCTGCAACACCAGGCTGTGACACCTTCCACTGGCCCAATGTAAAAAGTATTCAGAGATGGTGGACAGGAGCTTTCAATACCACATAAATTCTTTCTAGCCTTCCTGGCTTTAAGTAACAGTAGGTCTGCATCAGGAACCTTGGAAAAGGTGGAATAGTTACCCAACATGACATAGCCTTAAACAGAAACATAGAACATGATGGCAGAAAAGGACCAAACGGTCCATCCAGTCTGCCCAGCAAGCCCATGGCAGTATTTTCCACGCCATACAGGTCACCCCCATACTTAGTTTCCCAAAACATTAAATTCATGACCCATGTTGGTTGCTGTCTGAGTCCAATTCCCCATTACCTCTTGCCGTTGAAGCAGAGAGCAATGTTGGAGTTGCATCAAAAAGTATCAAGCTTATTGATCAAGGCTAGTAACAGCTGCATCAGCAAAGTTATTTGTTTTCCCAGATTGTAAAATTCAATGTCTTGTTGGTTGCTGTCTGAATCTAATTCCCCTTTTCCTCTTTTCCCCCTGCCATAAAAGCAGAGAACAGTAATGGAGTTGCATCAACAGTATGAAGGCTTATTGGTTAAGGGTAGTAACTGCCACACCAGCAAGTTACCCCCATGCACTCTTTTCCTCATTTCTATCTCTAGCCTTTAGGGATCCACAGTGCCCCTTTGAAATCTTTCACTGTTTTTGTCTTCACCACCTCCTCCAGAAGGGCATTCCAGGCATTCACCACCCTCTCCATGAAGAAATATTTCCTGACGTTGGTTCTGAGTCATCCTCCCTGGAGTTTCATTACGTGACCCCTAGTTCTACTGATTTCTTTCCAACGGAAAAGGTTTTGTCTTTGATTGTGCATCATTAAAACCTTTCAGGTATCTGAAGGGCTGTATCATATCTCCCCTGCACCTTCTCTCCTCCAGGGTGTACATATTTAGGTCCTTCAACCTCTCCTCATAAGTTATTTGATGGAGCCCCCCCACCATTTTGGTTGCCCTTCTCTGTCTCTGTCCCTCTTGAGATACGGTCTCCAGAACTGAACACAATACTCCAGGTGAGGCCTCACCAAGGACCTGTAGAAGGGGATTATCACTTCCTTTTTCTTACTGGTTATTCCTCTCTCTTCTTTAGGATGTTCTCAGAAACAACTGGGGGAGGTGATGGGTTGAACAGGTGCCAAGGTGACTTAGCTACCCTCCCCATGCCAATGTCAAAAAAGGACAATTGTACCTGAAGACTGGAGGGTGGCTAATGTAACCCCAATATTTAAAAAAGGCTCCAGGGGCGATCCGGGAAACTACAGACCGGTTAGTCTGACTTCAGTGCCAGGAAAAATAGTGGAAAGTGTTCTAAACATCAAAATCACAGAACATATAGAAAGACATGGTTTAATGGAACAAAGTCAGCATGGCTTCACCCAAGGCAAGTCTTGCCTCACAAATCTGCTTCACTTTTTTCAAGGGGTTAATAAACATGTGGATAAAGGTGAACCGGTAGATGTGGTGTACTTGGATTTTCAGAAGGCGTTTGACAAAGTCCCTCATGAGAGGCTTCTAGGAAAAGTAAAAAGTCATGGGATAGGTGGCGATGTCCTTTCATGGATTACAAACTGGTTAAAAGATAGGAAAAAGAAAATAAGATTAAATGGACAATTTTCTCAGTGAAGGGGGATGGCTAGTGGAGTGCCTCAGGGATCTGTACTGGGACCCATGCTTTTCAATATATTTATAAATGATCTGGAAAGGAATATTATGAGTGAGGTAATCAAATTTGCAGATGATACAAAATTATTCAGAGTAGTTAAATCACAAGCAGATTGTGATAAATTGCAGGAGGACTTTGTGAGTCTGGAAAATTGGGCATCCAAATGGCAGATGAAATTTAATGTGGATAACTGCAAGGTGTTGCATATAGGGTAAAATAACCCTTGCTATAGTTACCCAATGTTAGGTTCCATATTAGGAGCTACCACCCAGGAAAGAGATCTGAGCATCATAGTGGATAATACATTGAAATCGTCGGCACAGTGTGCTACGGCAGTCCAAAAAGCAAACAGAATGTTAGGAATTATTAGGATGGGAATGGTTAAGAGAACGGAAAATGTCATAATGCCTCTGTATCGCTCCATGGTGAGATCACACCTTGAATACTGTGCACAATTCTGGTTGCCGCATCTCAAAAAAGATATAATTGCGATGGAGAAGGTACAGAGAAAGGCAACCAAAATGAAAAAGGGGATGGAACAGCTCCCCTATGAGGAAAGATTAAAGTGGTTAGGGCTGTTAAGCTTTGAGAAGAGACGGCTGAGGGGGGATATGATAGAGGTGTTTAAAATCATGAGAGGTCTAGAACGGGTAGATGTGAATCGGTTATTTACTCTTTTGGATAATAGAAGGACTAGGGGGCACTCCATGAAATTAGCATGTAGCACATTTAAAACTAATCGGAGAAAGTTCTTTTTCACTCAATGCACAATTAAACTCTGGAATTTGTTGCCAGGGGATGTGGTTGGTGCAGTTAATATAGCTGGGTTTAAAAAAGGATTGGATAAGTTCTTGGAGGAGAAGTCCATTACCTGCTATTAATCAAGCTGACTTAGAAAATAGCCACTGCTATTACAAGCATCAGTAGCATGGGATAGACTTAGTTTTTGGGTAATTGCCAGGTACTTATGGCCTGGATTGGCCACTGTTGGAAACAGGATGCTGGGCTTGATGGACCCTTGGTCTGACCCAGTATGGCATGATCTTATGTTCTTAAGAGCTGCTGAAGGCAGGTAGGCGTGTATATTGACAGCTAGGAGAAATCTCCTTAGTGCATAAATTGATGGCAAGAACATGGAAGAGTTACAATCAGAGCTAAAATGAAGCAGGTAGAACGGATGAGCCAAATGGTCCTTATTTATTGGCATCTACCGTGTTATTAGGTTAGATGTGATCACTTTGATTCTGAAGAAGGAGCTGATGTGCTCTTTAGAGCTCATGTACAACTTCTATGGAATAACCTGCCACTTTCAGAATGCGAATCATGTTTCCAAGGTGAAAGATAAAAATCTTTCTCTCTCAGCAAACAGAATAAAGATCCAGTCCTGACATACGCCATATCAGGTAGTTCATCTACCTCTGAAACAGCCAAATGTACTTGGAGGGCAATTTTCACCGGTAAAAAGCAGTTGGCTAACGTAAACCGGATCTCTGAAAATTGCCCACATTGAGACGAAGTGCTCCCAGGGGCCTGTTTAGGTCAGTGGAAGAACCGGAACGTGCATTTTCCAATCTCTGCATGGTACTTTTCAAGCAAAATTTCGCTCGCGCAGGTGCAAGTGGCCTACTTTGTATCCATCCTCATGCACTCTTCTCCTTGAGAACTGGTGCGAAGCCCAGAGGTAAACGGTACATGTGGTCTTTGTTCCAATGTGGACTGTTTGAAAAACTGGCCGCCTGCATGTTATGAATGCCTGGATTTTATGGAAAAGGTTACTCTTATAACGGAAAAATGAAGACCCAAACATATACATGAAAATCACGAGGGCCATATGCAGTAAGCCAATGAGCAGTAAAGCTAACCGGCTAACTTTACCCGGATTTGCAGCAGAATTTATCCGGGTGAGTTTCCTACTGAATATCCAGGCAAAAGTATCCAGGTAACTTTACCTGGATAACTTCAGGATGGCGGGCTGTGCAGCCCGACTCGTCTGCCCAAATGTCTATTTCTATTTCCATTTTAGCTTCTATCTCACCTTCCCCATCCAACCAAGGATAGGCCAGGGCAACTTACAGCAGCTAAAGATACAATTCAGCATATACACAGAATACCATGTAAGCCTATGAAATAAACATATAGAAAAAGCTACAGCAAAGTGCATTATAATGTATACATAATAAAACAATCTCATGAAAGATTCTAACATCGAATCTAACTCAATACAGCACAGTAATCAACCACTTCAGCCACTCCAACTCCCTGCTTCCCAGATGCTCCATAATTTATGCCTCAAACCATGAGTGAAATATGGATGGATGAGAGATCCAAAGGGGTTCTTCAGGCACAGAATTTTGTGTATTTTGAAGCAGTTCTATTCATGTTAGAATTTAGCTGGACAATGCTCCTAAGGGTGCTACCCAGTCAAATATTTTAGCCCACCCTCACCATGCCTCCAGCCCCTCCCCCCCGTTCTGGCCAGGTAACCTTGTCCCTACAAAAATGTTGTTTGGATAAACTTATCCGGAGAAAGGGACAGAGATATTTTAAAGGGCAAGATTTATGTGGGTAAAAGTCTGTTTTACCCACATAAATCTTTTGACTATGGACCTCCTAAAGTTTAATAAACATTTTGCTGTTTTGAATGCTAAAGGAGCTCAGCTGGATTTATTAGGTCTATTTATTACTTCTCATCCATTAATATCCTTCACCATCGCTATCTCTACCTCTTTAGAATACAGACTGATTTCATTATTGTGTTTAAAATGCAAATGCTCTATCATTCTATTTGATCCAAACATGTTAGGGTTTTCTTTTATCATTTACATTCATCGGTATGCAACAAAGCTTTTGTCTTAGTTTCTTTAGCTAAAAATATAGATTTGTAAATATGTCATAACATGGAGGATTGGTTTTCATGCAACAGAATGCACAGATTGTGAAATGAAATTAATATAAGAAGAAGATCTTTAGAACAACAAGGGCTACATTTTCAAAGCCGTCTAGCCATGACAACAAAAATTTACCAGTGCTGAGTGACTAAATTGAGCTGCTCAAATTCTGGAAAGTCCTGAAAGCAGCGTTAAGTCGGGAAGGAAAGTTAGACAATCAGAATTAATTTTCAGCACCAGTAAGTTAGCTCCTCCAGTTAAAACTCACAGAATTAGCTGGCTTAAGTTTAAGTGGTTATGACTGTACTCGGAGTCAGGATGTCAACCCACCCTAGTGCAAAAAAAAAATGGACTCCCCCCCCTCTGAACCTCTGATCCCCCTCCTGACCCATCAAGTGACATCTGATGTAAAAAAACAGGACCCCCTCGAGCCTCCAAGTCTCACCCCTCCTAATCCTCCCCCCCCCTCCCCCAAGAGGCAAGTAGTTCCCATGATCCTCTTTCCCGATACCTGACCTGAACACCAATGGCTCTTTGGAGCCTTTTACCCCTTCCATCCACCCCTCCAGAATCTGCATTTCTGATTCCGGAAGATCCTTATCTTCGTGGCAGGTTACGGATGCGAGAGCCCTTCTGCCATGGCCGCTGCTTATTGCTGAATGGTGCTGCCTACTGCCAGTACAGGCAGATTACAGATAACATCGGGTGCTGAGGTGCGAGGGACTCGGGGCCTCTTTTTCCTACCTATTTATTTCTGAAGACATTTATATGCCGCATTATCTAAAATTCTATGGGGTTATTTTCGAGGTCCTAACACACACGATAAGGCCGTATCGCATGCGAAAAGGGCCTTTTCGCGTGCAATATAATGCAAATTAGGGGGAGGGGAGGAGTCAGGGCGGGGAGGGGGAGGAGTCGGCCGCGGCACCACTGCCGGCGATAATGTGAGGAACATTAAACGCCGGCAGTAGCACGGTGAACAGCTACACCTTTACGGTGTCGCTATTCGCTGCGAAAGGCTGCAGCTGGCTCCACCGCCTTTCAGAATCCTGCTCCCTTTTTCGCGGATTTCATCATTGTGCGAGGAATGATGAATCCTGCCCTAAGTGACTTACAGAAAACACATTCATAAAAAAAACAACAAATACTTAAAAGACACAGCTACTCAAACGAGTAGGACAATTATACATCTAACTTAAGCTGGATCCTCTTTTAGCCCTATGTGGCTTTACCATTAGCTGGCTATATTATAGTGGCCAAGGTAAGGCCCATTTTCAGCTGCAACCTAGCTGGATATGTTGGGGCTGAAAATGTGCTTAACTTGGACAGTTAAAATATAACCGGCTAAATTAGGCACAGTCCATTTTTTAAAATGGGCCCCAAATGATTTGGGACCTCATGAGTTAAAATATAACTGTTATAATACTTTTCCTTCCAAGTATAAGGAAACATTAGATTTGCAGGTGTACAAACAGGTAAGACTGGTAGCTGCAATGTAGCTACTGAATCCACTACTAGTACAATAACCATGAATTACACATTGCTTTATTATGAGATTTCCAGTCTGCTACCCTCTGAGAATACCTTGATGGCTTGCTGACTTAAGCAATAAGCCTAAAGTAGATAATCTGAAAAATGAGACCTCTGATTTCAATTACAAAGCATAAGGGTTATTGACCAAATAACAGAACACACAGCTTTGGAAATTCATAATGGGCATTTCGATTAGAGCAAACTGTTTCACTATATGAAATGTTAACCACTTTTTGAAGTATTGTAAGTTAACATAGCTAACACAGCATAGTTAATGCCAGCAGATAAAGACCAAAATGGTCCATCAAGTAACAGCCGCCCCATGCAGGTTATCCCCATGCCTTCTGTTAAGGGTAATAACTTCTGCTCCGTGCACTTCACCCCTGTGCAGAAAAGTTAACTTTAGGTGTCAACAGAGGTTAAGCCATATTTCCTCATTTCCATTCTTTAGTCACTAGGGTTCCTCTGCGTTTGTCTCACGCCCTTTTGAGTTCCATTGCCGTTCTCGTCTTCACCGCCTCTTTTGGGAGGGAACGCCATGCATCCAACACCCTTTCCGTGAATGATCTAAACTTAATTTTCTAGCTAGCTTCATTGCAATTAGCCCTGGTGAAGTAATGCTGCTTACTTCCTCAAGTCAGAGTATATATAGATGGGACATGTGTCCATGTACTAACTAGTATTAAAACCGCCCAGGTAACGTCAGTTCTAATACCAGTGCTACATCAGGCTTTCATAACTGAGGTTCTAAACTAATGATGTGCAGAATGCCGCCTAGGTGGGCCAGCATGTAAGGACCTCTTGGCCCACCTAGGTCTTTCTAGTTGCCCCTCTTGCTGTGTCACTCCGGACCCCTAGCTATTCCTCTTGTGTCGCCGCCCTGCCTCACACTGTAGCAACCATGCATGAATTGTGTCACTGTTTTAGTTACTACTACTGACTGTGCTGGTATCTGTTCCAGGCATCTGCTACCCTTTCAGGGGCTGATGCAATAAAAGTGCACGGTAAAACGGGCGGTTGTGTTGAGCACCCGATTTCCTAACATGTGCACATCCACAGCCCCTGGGCGCCCGATGTAGAATGTAAATTAGTGGACGCTGTAAAAAGGACACGCGCACCTGCAGCGTGCATATTGTGCGTGTATATTGTGTGCCCACAACGATACTAAGTAGCAGGAACCAATGACAGCAGGAGGTTTTTTTTCTTGAGCCCTTGGATGTGGTTAGTGCAGTTAGTGCATATATTAACCTATGTTAAATGTATAACGCTCTGGCGTATGTTCCTGTTCTCTGTACACCGATGCGATACCTCTGATGAGCAGCGGTATATAAAAAACTTTAAATAAATAAAATAAATAGTGGGAGCAGTGAGAGGAGAGGATCATCTTGCTGGTGGCTGAAAGGAATCAGTAAGTTTTGGCTTGGGACATTGACTTTTTCAAACATATTGGGGCAAAGTTAACTATTTGGGAATATTATTTAGAGTGTTTGTGTTTGTGCTTTTAATAGTCAGTAAGGCAGCGAATAAACAAGTTAGACTGTATTTTTAAATGGTCAGTCAGTAAGGCAGCTAGTAATCAGTAGTTAGTGTGTTTATTTTTAAAAGTCTGTAAGGCAACTAGTAAGCAGAACTGAGTGTTTGTATTTAAAAACATTAAAAAAAAAATTAGCCAGAAGCTAGAAATAAGCTAGGAGCAGTGTATACCTAAATAAAAAGGTTGAAAAGTTCAGTTCAGTTACTCACCTTGGAAAGGTGTTGAGGTAGTGTGATTTGGTTTGATTAGGTACCAACATTTGATAATCAAGAGAGCAGTGAGTCACTCTGGCTGACTAACTGAAGTTAGACTGTTTGGATGTCCCCACCCACCCCTGGCTCATCCTTTAATTTATAGGCAGGTGCCACTTTCACAAAAAAAACAAGAAAAAAACCACAACAAAAACTTTATTGAGAGTTTGATCAGTCCCTTGTGGCCACTACCAGACATATAGTGAATTCACTAATACATTTAAAGGTCGTTAATTAGACACATTCCTACTCCCATAACAACCTAAAACTTAACTAGGAACTGAAAAAAATTGAGATGAAGGCAGCAGCCCAGCAGCAAGAGGGGGGCTTCCCAGTCTTTTGCATCGAGTGTCACATTTATGATTTTTTCCTGCCGGTGAGAAGTTGTACATGTGCATGCGATGCAAAGAGCTTCTGGCTCTCAGAGAACGAGTCCGATCTCTGGAGGCTACAGTGGCAGACCTGGAGGAGCTGAGGCAGACAGAGAGGTATATAGATGAGACCTTCAGGGACATAGTAGCCAAGTCCCAACTTCAGACTGGTGGCCCTGGTGCTGCCTTGGAGGAAGAAGGTCTCATGATTGGAGAACATCATCCGGGGGCAGCAGGAAAGGATCCTGTAGCAAGGACCTGCTCTCCAGGTGATGCATAGTCCTATCGCACCGCAGATATCTCCCCAAGGCCTACTGCCCAGGAGGGAAGGGTTAGGTCGGCCGTCATAGTTGGTGATTCGATTATTAAGAATGTAGATAGCTGGGTGGCTGGTGGGCGTGAGGATCGCCTGGTAACATGCTTACCTGGTGCGAAAGTGGCGGACCTCACGCGTCACCTAGGTAGGATTTTAGACAGTGCTGGGGAGGAGCTGGCTGTTGTGGTACATGTGGGCACCAACGACATAGGAAAATGTGGGAGGGAGGTTCTGGAAGCCAAATTTAGGCTCTTAGGTAGAAAGCTTAAATCCAGAACCTCCAGGGTAGTATTCTCTGAAATGCTCCCTGTTCCACGCGCAGGTCACCAGAGGCAGGCAGAGCTCCGGAGTCTCAATGCGTGGATGAGACGATGGTGCAAGGAAGAGGGATTCAGTTTTGTTAGGAACTGGGGAACCTTTTGGGGAAGGGGGAGTCTCTTCCGAAGGGATGGGCTCCACCTTAACCAGGGTGGAACCAGACTGCTGGCGCTAACCTTTAAAAAGGAGATAGAGCAGCTTTTAAACTAGAACAAAGGGGAAAGCCGACAGTCGCTCAGCATCGCATGGTTCGGAGAGAGGTATCTTCAAAGGATACTAATGATGCATTAAAATTAGGGTATCCAGACAGTGAGGTTCCAATAATAAGGAAAGTAGTCCAAGTGCCTATAACTAAAAACTCACCTGAGCTAAAAAATTCTAACTTATCCCTATCAATTAAAAAGCAGAATGAAAATACAAACAAAAAACAAAATTTGAAATGTTTGTATGCTAATGCCAGAAGTCTAAGAAGTAAGATGGGAGAAATAGAATGTATAGCAGTGAATGATGATATAAACTTAATTGGCATCTCAGAGACATGGTGGAAGGAGGATAACCAATGGGACAGTGCTATACCGGGGTACAAATTATATCGCAATGACAGAGAGGAGCACCCGGGAGGCGGTGTGGCGCTTTATGTCCGGGATGGCATAGAGTCCAACAGGATAAACATCCTGCATGAGACTAAATGCAAAAAATGAATCTTTATGGGTAGAAATCCCTTGTGTGTCGGGGAAGACTATAGTGATATGAGTATACTAACGTCCACCTGGTCAAGATGGTGAGACGGACAGTGAAATGCTAAGAGAAATTAGGGAAGCTAACCAAATTGGTAGTGCGGTAATAATGGGAGACTTCAATTACCCCAATATTGACTGGGTAAATGTATCATCGGGACACGCTAGAGAGATAACGTTCCTGGATGGAATAAATGATAGCTTTATGGAGCAATTGGTTCAGGAACCGACGAGAGAGGGAGCAATTTTAGATTTAATTCTCAGTGGAGCACAGGATTTGAACGGTGGTGGGGCTGCTTGGCAATAGTGATCATAATATGATCAAATTTGAATTAATAACTGGAAGGGGGACAGTAAGCAAATCCACGGCTCTCGTGCTAAACTTTCAAAAGGGAAACTTTGATAAAATGAGAAAAATTGTTAGAAAAAACTAAAAGGAGCAGCTACAAAAGTAAAAATTGTGCAAGAGGCATGGTAATTGTTAAAAAATACCATTCTAAAAGCACAGTCCAGATGTATTCCACACACTAAGAAAGGTTGAAAGAAGGCAAAACGATTACTGGCATGGTTAAAAGGGGAGGTGAAAGAAGCTATTTTAGCCAAAAGATCTTCATTCAAAAATTGGAAGAAGGATCCAACAGAAGAAAATAGGAAAATGCATAAACGTTGGCAAGTTAAATGTAAGACATTGATAAGACAGGCTAAGAGAGAATTTGAAAAGAAGTTAGCCGTAGAGGCAAAAACTCACAGTAAAAACTTTTAAAAATATATCCGAAGCAGAAAGCCTGTGAGGGAGTCAGTTGGACCGTTAGATGATCGAGGGGTTAAAGGGGCACTTAGAGAAGATAAGGCCATCGCGGAAAGATTAAATTATTTCTTTGCTTCGGTGTTTACTGAAGAGGATGTTGGGGAGGTACCCGTACTGGAGAAGGTTTTCATGGGTAATGATTCAGATGGACTGAGTCAAATCACAGTGAACCTAGAAGATGTGGTATACCTGATTGACAAACTGAAGAGTAGTAAATCACCTGGACCGGATGGTATATACCCCAGAGTTCTAAAGGAACTAAAAAATGGAATTTCAGATCTATTAGTAAAAATTTGTAACCTATCATTAAAATCATCCATTGTACCTGAAGACTGGAGGATAGCAAATGTAACCCCAATATTTAAAAAGGGCTCCAGGGGCGATCCGGGAAATTACAGACCAGTTAGCCTGACTTCAGTGCCAGGAAAAATAGTGGAAAGTGTTCTAAACATCAAAATCACAGAACATATAGAAAGACATGGTTTAATGGAACAAAGTCAGCAAGGCTTTACCCATGGCAAGTCTTGCCTCACAAATCTGCTTCACTTTTTTGAAGGAGTTAATAAACATGTGGATAAAGGTGAACCGGTAGATGTAGTATACTTGGATTTTCAGAAGGCGTTTGACAAAGTTCCTCATGAGAGGCTTCTAGGAAAAGTAAAAAGTCATGGGATAGGTGGCGATGTCCTTTCGTGGATTGCAAACTGGCTAAAAGACAGGAAACAGAGAGTAGGATTAAATGGACAATTTTCTCAGTGGAAGGGAGTGGGCAGTGGAGTGCCTCAGGGATCTGTATTGGGACCCTTACTTTTCAATATATTTATAAATGATCTGGAAAGAAATACGATGAGTGAGATAATCAAATTTGCAGATGATACAAAATTGTTCAGAGTAGTTAAATCACAAGCAGATTGTGATAAATTGCAGGAAGACCTCGTGAGACTGGAAAATTAGGCATCAAAATGGCAGATGAAATTTAATGTGGATAAGTGCAAGGTGATGCATATAGGGAAAAATAACCCATGCTATAGTTAAACAATGTTAGGTTCCGTATTAGGTGCTACAACCCAAGAAAGAGATCTAGGCTTCATAGTGGATAACACATTGAAATCGTAAGTTCAGTGTGCTGCGGCAGTCAAAAAAGCAAACAGAATGTTGGGAATTATTAGAAAGGGAATGGTGAATAAAACGAAAAATGTCATAATGCCTCTGTATCCCTCCATGGTGAGACAGAACCTTGAATACTGTGTCCAATACTGGTCGCCGCATCTCAAAAAAGATATAATTGCGATGGAGAAGGTACAGAGAAGGGCAACCAAAATGATAAGGGGAATGGAACAGCTCCCCTATGAGGAAAGACTAAAGAGGTTAGGACTTTTCAGCTTGGAGAAGAGTTCGGTCTCACCATGGAGGGGATACAGAGGCATTATGACATTTTCCATTTTATTCACCATTCCCTTTCTAATAATTCCCAGGTTCTTATGGCCTGGATTGGCCACTGTTGGAAATAGGATGCTGGGCTTGATGGACCCTTGGCCTGACCCAGTATGGCATGTTCTTATGTTCTTAGTGTAGCTGGGTTCAAAAAAGGTTTGGATAAGTTCTTGCAGGAGAAGTCCATTAACTGCTATTAATCAAGTTTACTTAGGTAATAGCCACTGCTATTAATTGCTTCAGTAGTATGGAATCTTCTTAGTGTTTGGGTAATTGCCAGGTTCTTGTGGCCTGGTTTGGCCTCTGTTGGAAACAGGATGCTGGGCTTGATGGACCTTTGGTCTGACCCAGAATGGCAATTTCTTATGTTTTTGGCTCCTGGTATGACTTAACGTAAGCTCAGGGGCTGGAGTTAAGTTTGCCGCGTTAACGAGATCGTGTTGGGTGCCAGGGGTTTTACTACATCAAGGGCAAAGCTAATAGTGTCATCTATATGGCATTTACATATGATAAGCACTATTAGCTACATACTTGTTTTAACGTCCATTTTGAACGCGCTAATCCCATTACTACATCAGGAGTTATTCTAGCGCAGCCAAAACATGCATTCAACCATGCGTTAAGCTGTGCGCTAGGCTGAGTGCACTATATTGCAGTGGCCCCTCTATCTTTCTGTAGCTCTAGCTTATTGAAGCACTTTTATCTTGGGGGTGGGGTTTAGGGATGGGATAGGTTTGTGGGGGCAGATTTACATGCACGGTCAAGAGGTACGAACATCCAATTTGACATCAGTGAAGATCTTCTGAAATTTAGAGCAATGAAAGGTAAAAGAGGAGCTGATTTGTAGAATGTACCCTCTTAAGTAGCTTGACTGAAGCTAGGTGGAGAGTACAGTGTACAAATCAACTCCTCTTTTAGCTTTCATTGCTCCAAATCACATCAAATCTTCTCTGATGTCAACTTTGCTGTTCATACCTCTCACCGTGCATGTAAAACCGCCTCCCCAACTTACCCCACCCTGAGTTAAAAGTGCCCCCTCTTACAGTGGTATAAATAGCAAAGTTACATAGGGTCTCTCTCGCTCGCTTGATGAATCTAGGTCTTAATTGGCTAACTTTTGCCTAAATCTAGCCAACGTTTGCTGGGCTATAATATTTAAGCCAGCTACTTCTGCGACTGGAATTGTCTGGCTAAACTTAACTGCTTAGCGCTGAAAATACACAGAACAGCTAAATAAAAAATCTCCCCGGGGAACGCCTCTTTTCTGACTGGCTAAAGGCATAATCCTGTGAATTTGGGTGGATAAATTTAGCTGATCGGTTGGGGGGGGGGGGGGGGAGGGGAGGAAATATTCAAAAGTGGAGGTTTTCCAAGCTAACTTTCATTTAGAAAATTGATGCTTTGGTATGCATGAACATCTAGAGAATTTCAGGTGGAAGAAAAAGTAGATAAAGGGGAAGTAGGATGCAACAGCCTAGTGCCGCCTCTCCCTCAGCCTGGAGAGCTATACATGTTCTGACTCCTTTATCTGAAATGAAAGCAAATGATTGCTAAGGAAAGGGGAAATTACATGTATAATTTATGAGTCAGTTTGAGCCCAAGGAAAGGTCGTTGTTTGTTTTTAACGTCTCACAAGTAATATACGGGTAAGATGTATTAAGAATGACTCATCTGATTGGAAAGGCAATTTATTTACCTCACACACACACACACACGCCCCCCTCCAACAAACTAGCAAAAAATGGCTAATTAAAAGAGCAGTCCACCCAAATTCCCAACGCTAAAGTTTTATTCTGGGAAATGCAGGCACTGCCTCTATCTACCTTCTCAGAAAATGCTGAGAGTTCTTGACGTTTGAGGTCGAGATATTAAATGGGTTTGCCATTTCAGAGCGAGTATCTGAACTGGTCATGAGTCTGAAAGTTTGAAATAAACAAACAAAACTTGTCAAAGCCACTATGGACTGAGGCATGTGCTGCATTACCTAAAGAGACCCTGTGCTCACAGTGGAGTAAGAAAAGGAAAGAGTGGACAGTGCCAGCAACACAACCTCCATCCTGGAGTTTTCAACAGAGGTTTTTTTTTGAAGATAGGAGAATGTCCCTTCATTGTTCATGGACGTGGGCCAGGAGCTCTGCTTTCAAAAGAAGTCCCATGGCATATATTGTTTGTTGGCTCAGTGCAAAGGGATCTGGGTTTGATTTCTGGCTCAGGTCTTCTGTTCCTCACTGGCTGGTGGCTAGGGGTAGGAATCATCATCACATAATGGCAGCACCTGATGGTTTGATTTAGGGCTTTTGATTTAGAAGGAGTCCTAATGCATGGCCTCCGGTCAAGGACTGTTGCAGTGATGGCTGGACTAGAGTAAGTTGGAAGAGAGGGGATACAAAATGGAGGGGTGGGGTGGAGTAACGAGGTAATCCCTGGGTAGTTGCAAAGGAAGCCTCATGGCATCAGATCCCAGGCCAGGTTCAGACTGAGCTGGAAGTCCAAATGAGCTGGAGGAAACTGCCGTGTCAAACAAAGAGAGAAATACCATCCTCTGTGTGGTATATAGCCATATCTGAGTAAGCTACTGCCATAAAGGGATAGCAGTGAGAGGGACATGAGTAAGACAGCAGAAATAGAATGAGACATTTTTGAGTGCTGATTTGAGTTTTTGGCATGGTGCACAGTTCCAATAGCTGCATTCTTCCAGGAAAAAAAACAGAATCTTTATAAGTTGTGATAGCTTTTATTAAACCAATACAAATCAATTTTAGTTCAGATGTGAATGGTCTTTTGTGGACTCAAAAGATTATATGCTACAGCATCTTTTGTCGGTCAGCTATAAGGAATCATAACCTGTAAAGGTTCCAGTTTAGTTGAGATACAATAATTCATGGTTTGCAATATTTTCACAATTACTATATAACTACGACAAATTCGCTTGGCATTTCCAGATTCACAATCTCTCTTTATATTCCGCTTTTCGGCACTTCAGAGCAGATTACATTCAGGTACTGCAGGTATTTCCCTATCCCTAGAGGGCTTACAATCTAGTAGCGAGATTTATCAATCCACAAGATTTTTACTGCAGGGGTGAAATATCATGGGGGAGGGGGTAGTCCCATGAGATTTTGCCCCCCCCCCCCCCCGACAAACCATCACAGTGATATTACCACATTATTTTTTTACTGCGGAAAAACCCTGTGATAAAAATGAACATGCAATTTAGGGATACACAGCTCGAAACCCACCCCCATTCCTAAAAGTGTCTAACCCACTCCACTGCCGCTTATTGAGGCGTGCTGAGTCACTAAGTAAAAAATATATATTTTACATTGCATGGTGACACCACATCCCCTTCCCAAACCCACCCCATGCCAACCAAATCCCTCACCCTTTCAGCCCCCCCCCCTTTACTAGCTGACACCCACTTCCCAAAATAGACCAGAATCCCCGGTCCCAAGTGAGTTCCCACACCCTCCCCTTACGTCAAAAAATGACCTAATACTCTATATAAGAATATAAGAGATGCCATACTGGGTCAGACCAGTGGTCCATTAAGCCCAATATCCTGTTTCTAACAGTGGCCAATCCAAGACACAAATACTTGGCAAGTACCAAAACCTTAAATAAATCACAAGCTATTATTGCTTATTAATTAATGGCAGTATATGGATTTTTCCTCTAGGAACTTATCCAAACCTTTTTTAAACCCAGCTACACTAACTGCTGTAACCACATCCTCTGGCAGTGAATTCCAAAGCTTAACTATGCACTGAATGAAAAAGAATTAGCTTCAATTTGTTTTAAATGAGCTACTTGCTAACTTCATGGAGTGCCCCCTGGTCCTTCTATTATCTGAGAGGGCAATTAACTGATTTACATTAACTTCTTCAAGTCCTTTCATGATTTTGTAAACCTCTATCATATCCCCACCTCAGTCGTCTCTTATCCAAACTGAACAGCCCTAACTTTTTTAGCTTTTCCTCCTAGGGTAGCTGTTCCATGCCCCTTATCATTTTGGTCACCCTTCTCTGCACTTTCTCCAGTGCAACTATATTCTTTTTGAGATGCGGTGACCAAAATTGCACACAGTATTCAAGATTTGGTCTCTCCTTGGAGCGATACGAATACATTATGACATCCAATTATGACATCGGTAAATTTTTGTCATGTCATGTAATCTGTAAATAAGTTTTAAATTATTGTACTCTTTTAAAGTCTTGTACTCTTGTAATACTAGTTCCGTTATCGCTATCCTTTCTCGCCTATTCGTTGCAATTTTGTGCGATGCTCTCTACTTTCAGAGCCTCTCACCATCTTCTGCCAGTTGTCCAATCTCCCCCCTCCCCGTTTATTGTAACTTTCCTCCTTTCTAGTTGAAATGTAAACCGATATGATGTGTACTTTAATGTCGGTATAGAAAAGCTGTTAAATAAATAATAAATAAATCCATCCTTTTATTTGCCATTCCCTTTCTAATAATTCTTAACATTCAGTTTGCTTTTTTGATTGCCACAGCACACTGAGCTGACAATTTCAATCTCTTTCCTGAGTGGTAACTCCAAAGACAGAACCTACATTGTGTAACTACAGCAAGGGTTATTTTTCCCTATATGCATCACTTTGCACTTGTCCACGTTAAATTTCATCTGCCATTTGGGTGCCCAATATTCCAGTCTCGAAAGGTCCTCTTGCAATTCATCACAATCCGCTTGAGCTTTAACTACTCTGCATAATTTTGTGTCATCCGCAAATTTGATCACCTCATTCACCATACCACTTTCCAGATCATTTATAAATATATTGAAAAGCACCGGTCCAAGTACAGATCCCTGAGGCACTCCACTGTTTGCCTGTTTCCACTGTGAAAACAGACCATTTAATCCTACTCTCTGTTTCCTGTCTTTTAACCGACTTGCAATCCACAAAAGGACATCACCTCTTATCCCATGACTTTTTAGTTTTATTAGAAGTCTCTCAACTTTGTCAAATGCCTTCTGAAAATCCATATACACCACATCTACCGATTCACCTTTGTCCACATGTTTATTCACCCCTTCAAAAAAATCTAGGAGATTTGTGAGGCAAGACTTCCCTTGGGTAAATCTATGTTGGCTGTGTCCCATCAAACCATGTCTATCTAAATGTTTTGAATTTTATTTTTTATAACAGTTTCCACAATTTTTCCCGGCACTGAAGTCAGGCTCACCGATCTATAGTTTCCCAGATCACCTCTGGATACCTTTTTAAATATCGGGTTACACTGGCCATCTTCCAATCTTCAGGTACATCGGATGATTTTAATGACAGGTTACAAATTAATTGAAACAGGTCTGAAATTTCATTTTTTAGTTCTTTCAGAACCCTGGGGTGTTTACTGTCCGGTCTAGGTGATTTACTACTCTTCAGTTTGTCAGTCAGGCCTACCACCATCTTCCAGGTTCACTGTGATTTGGTTTAGTCCATCTGAATCATTACCCATGAAAACCTTCTCCAGAACGGGTATCTCACCAACATTCTCTTTGAAAACACCGAAGCAAAGAAGTTGTTTAATCTTTCCGCGATGGCCTTATCGTTTCTAAGTGCCCCCTCGATCATCCAATGGTCCAACCGACTCCCTCGCAGGCCTTTTGCTTTGGATAGTTTTGTTAAAGTTTTTATTGTGAGCTTTTGCCTCTATGGCAAACTTCTTTTCAAATTCTCTCTTAGCCTGTCTTATTAATGTCTTACATTTAACTTGCCAATGCTTTATCCTATTTTCTTCTGCTGGATCCTTCTTCCAATTTTTGAATGAAGACCTTTTGGCTAAAATAGCCTCTTTCACCTCACCTTTTAACCATGCCGGTACTTGTTTTGCCTTCCTTGCACCTTTCTTAATGCGTGGAATATGTATTCAATGAGATGCTGGTTTTTTTGAAAGACAAAGGGCACCCAGTATCCAGCATCTCCCAGGAACACTTATAATGCTAAATAAAATTTACTTTATACCGTTTACTGAGTCTAAGTGTTCTTGTGTGCCTGGCCCTAAGTACAGAAAATTATGTACAATCTGGACTGTGCTTCTAGGATGGTATTGTTGTTTCGTTTTTTTTTAACAATGTCCACGCCTGTTGCACACTTTTTACCTTTCTAGTTGCACCTTTCAGTTTTTTCTATTTTTCTCATTTTATCAAATTTTCCCTTTTGAAAATGTACCGCTAGAGCTGTGGATTTACTTATTGTACCTCCTTCCAGTCATTAATTCAAATTTGATCATAATTTGATCACTAGTGCCAAGTGGCCTCACCACTGTGAACTCTCTCACCAAATCCTTGGTTCCTGAACTAATTGCTCTATAAAACTGTCATTTATTCCATCCAAGAACTTTCTCTCTCTAAATGCCCTGATGTTTCACTTACCCAGTCAGTACTGGGGTAATTGAAATCTCCTTTTACTACTGTACTACCAATTTGGTTAGCTTCCCTAATTTCACTTAGCATTTCACTGTCTGTCACACCATCTTGGCCAGGTGGATGGTAGTATACTCCTACCACTATACTCTTCCCCAACACACAAGGGATTTCTACCCATAAAGATTCAGTTGTGCATTTAGTCTCATACAGGATCTTTATCCTTTTGGACTCTGTGCCATCTCAGACATAAAGCGCCATCCTGCCACCTCGATGCTCCTCTCTGTCATTGCGATATAATTTGTACCCCAGTATAGCACTATCCTATTGGTTATCCTCTTTCCACCATGTCTCTGAGATGCCAATTAAGTCTATGTCATCAGTCACTGCTATACACTCTAATTCTCCCATCTTACTTCTTAGACTTCTGGCATTAGCATACAAACATTTCAAAGTGTGTTTTTTGTTTGTATTTACATTCTGCTTTTCAGTTGATAGGAATAAATTGGAATCTTTTAGCTCAGGTGTGTTTTTAATTATAGGCACTTGGAGTATTTTTCTTATTAATGGAACCTCTCTGTTCGGATGCCCTAACTCTAATGCTTCATTAGTATCCTTTGAAGAAACCATCCAAGAGAAGATCCCAAGTGGTAAACACGATGGTCACTACTTTCATAAATTTTCTCTTTTTTTTCAACATAGTTTCAAGCAGTAAAGCTATAGACAGCTGTCTTTAGAAAATAAATGTTCCACTATAGCAATATTTTATTGATTTTTGTATAATGTGCTATCATACAAAGCATTATTTTACCTTGGCGCCAATGAATACAATTGTATTGATAGGCACTTGGATTTAAGCTCTGTACTTTTGAACCTGCAGAGTAATGGTTGAAACTAAAATCATACTTAATGTGTCACAGCATAATATAAGATGGCCTTCGGCAACCCAATTTATGTGAGCACTCTTTAACTAATGCTTTTAATGAATGTGCAGATTTTCTATAATTAGTGGGCAAATAAACGCACTTGTCCAACTGACTCTAGCAACTTTTTTGTGTAATACTTCCCGCGAGGATTGGAAAAAAAAAAGGAAAATAATTTGGTGAATCATGAATTTTTTATGCAGAAAAATTCAATTTCCTTTTTTTTCCAGTCACAAAAGAATTATAGAGAAACTGGATTGAACAACTGCTTAGGGCACTAGGCATGTAATCCTTAGCCATCAAGAACAAACCATCCTTTACTGCCACTACCACCTCCCCCAGCCCCTCATGGTACCTTCAGCAAAGCACCCCCACACTTCATCAACAATTTTCCCTGCCCCCGAAAGATTAAGCTTCTCCTGCACTAATCCACATTCCCTTTCCCAGGCACCATCAAGCACCTGGCCCCCCTCCAGAGCACAATGAGCCCTCCTTCAAAGCATACAGGGGGCTGGAGTTCCCCCAATCACCCTCCCACCCCTCTGGAATGAATCCTCATCATGGTGGATGGTCCCTTTCTCTTGACTGGCAGGAGAGTTGCAAGATCCCTCCTGTTTGTATCACTGTAGATACCGAAAAACACCAGTCAGGGTGCTTTGCCCCTATCATACCCTTCAGAAGAAGAGATGTTACATTTCTTGAGAAACTAGAGTTGCTTACCTGTAACAGGTGTTCTCCTAGGACAGTCCGCACACATGGGTGACATCATCGGATGAAGCCCAGCACGGAAAACGTTTATCAAAGTCTCTAGAAACTTTGACTAGCATATTGAGCATGCTCAGCATGCCAGTACCTATGTGGTCATGCAGGGTCCCTCTTCAGTCTCATAATATAGAATTCATGAAAAATAAAACAACAAACATACAGGTCAATACAGTAAAGTGCAGCTGCGGGTACCCTGCTCCTAAACCGCTTTCTACCCACTTTTCGGTCGCGTTAGTCCAACCCGCGATACACTATCCCCTTTAACCTACTCTTACCGCGTCCTTAAATCACCGGGTAACCCCTTCCGCCAGCGGCATGTATATTACATGTAAACGATTGAATTAGCTATTCCCTCCCATACAGTAACGCGCGCCCCGACTATCGCTTTTTTACCCTGCCGTTTTGCTGCGCGTTTAACCTGCTAACTTACCGCCTACCCTTAGCCCTGTGTTAGAGGCAGGGGTAAGGGTAGGCGGCAAACTTTCCCCCAGCCCCCAGCCCCCGCTCACCTGCCCTGGCCGCGTCCATGGGTGCTGGTCTCCGGGGCAGCCCCAGTCCTCTCCCCTCCTCCCGAAGCAACGAAAGCGGAAAAAAGCGAAAAAGCAAAAAAAAAAGTAAAAAAGCAAAAAAAAAAAAGTTGCAAGAGAGAGGGGGGAGAGAGGACGGGCAATCCTACTTTCTGATAGATCGGGCAATCCTACTTTCTGATAGATCGTTTCCTACGACTTACTTTTTTTGCAGCCCCCCTCCGGAGACGGACATCGGCGATGACGACCTCGGTTCCCCTGCCTCCAGCTGCCCGCAAAGATGGACGCATCGCACGGGCGAAAGCGGCCCCTGTGCGTGCAATTGGGCCGCTCAAGGCGTGACGTCATGACATTTGGAATCACGGCATGTGACGTCACGTCTTGAGCGGCCCAATTGCTCGCACAGGGGCCGCTTTCGCCCGTGCAATGCGTCCATCTTCGCGGGCAGCTGGAGGCAGGGGAGCCGCGGTCGTCGATGTCCGTCTCCGGAGGGGGGCTGCAAAAAAAGTAAGTCGCTTCGTTGCTTTACACTGCCAGTCCTCTCTCCCCTCCTCCCGAAGCAAGGCTGCTTTTCGCGCTTTGCTTCGGGAGGAGGGGAGAGAGGACTGGCAATCCCGAGCATAGGATTGTCTGTGCTCTCTCCCCTCTCTCTCTTGCTACTTTTTTTTTTCAATTTTTTTTTTTTTTTTTCGTTTTTTCGATTTTTTTCCGCTTTCGTTGCTTGCTTCGGGAGGAGGGGAGAGAGGACTGGCAATCCCGAGCGTAGGAGAACCGTCCACTTCCTGGTACCTGTCATTTCAAATGTCATTCGAAATGACCGATACCAGCGTGTCCGTGAAGCGTTAGGCCAGCGCACCCAGGATTCTGTATAGCGCTCTATACAGTAAAATGGGTTGCGCGGGCCTAACGCTTCACGGACGCTTCTTAGACGCAGCTTGCATTTGCAAGCTATTTACATACAGTATCGAGCGGTAGGTGAGCTGCACTGTGCGTGCGGCAACCGCGGGTGCGCCCGGCACTAATGCAGCTCTTCTTACCGCTCCTTATTGTATCGGCCTGATAGGAAACCCAACTCTGCGGGGTGGCGGACGGATTTCTTGAGGATTAACATCCTGCTGTCCTAGGAAAATACCTGTTACAGGTAAGCAACTCTGCTTTCTCCTAGGATAAGCAGGATGGTAGTCCTCACGCAAAGGTGAATATGTAGCTACAGGCTGCTCCCAACCATAAGATAGCCAGCACTTAACAGGAGCCAACGTGCACAACAACCTGTGCTGCTATAACACTGGGAGACAGCCTGAGCCTGAACAAAGGGCCTGAGGCAGGGAGAGTTGGGTTTCAGAGCTGAAAAAGATTGCGGAGGACTAAGTGGCCAAAATTGCTGTCACGTCGGCCATCCTTGTCCAGACAGTAATGTGAAGCAAAAGTGTGGAAGGACCTCCAGGTTGCAGCCCTACAGATCTCAGCCAATGGCACCGTATGCAAGTGGGCTACCGAAGTTGCCCGTTGTGTTTGTGGCATTGTGGACCCTTGGTCGCAATGGAGATGACTCCGCCCACGGGGAGGGGCCCCGTGGGGAACAACTGCGATAGGCTGAACTCAGGTAGCAGACACAGTATGGATAGAGGCTTTATTGTACTGCTATAGATAGATGGTGAAGGCAGGAAGGTAAGGCACTGATATCCATGAAGTGCCAGTACGTTCGACAGGCTCGGATGTATAATCTCACCCAGATGTTCACGGTAGGCGGGAGCCCGCAGTGCGGGTAACGCCATGGCTGGTGGGTGGAGCTGGAGCACTGGATCATAGAGGTACTCACGGAATGAAGGCGTCTTACTGGTGGTAGAATGGTGGGACTGAAGGTCCGTGGTGCAGGATATAATGGCTGGCCTCTTTTTTTTCTTGGAAATCAGGAAATACCTAGAGTAAAACCTGCTGTCCCACTGGTTTGGTGGAACTGGTTCGACTGCTCGAGCCGTTAAGAGGGCGGAGAGTTCCACTCACAGTACTTGCTGGTTCACTGAAAACCCCCATGAGGGGCACGGAGGGGATTTTGGGAGGACCTTTCGAAAGTTCAGTCTGTACCCCTGAAGAACGATGGAAGGAGCCATTGGTCTGACGTGTCCAAGAGCCAATGGTCTGCAAAGAATTGCAGGCGACTGGGGAATTGTCCATCGCAGGCATGAGTTGCTGGCTTAAACTACATCACAAGCAGTCAAAATCCCGTGGCAGGACTCTGCGGGGCTGGCTGTGGTCAAGGGGCGCGTGGCTGCCACATGCGTGTCCTAGGCACAGCATGTTCAGGCCTCACCCTACCCACTGGAGGATAATATTTCCATGGGAGGTAAAAGGGGCATCTCAAACTCTGTCTTGAAGACTTCTTGTCAGAAGGCTGAGGATCTGAGGTGCTGGCGGACAGATGCTGGAGGGTTTCGTGATAATCCTTCAGCTGTGCCACTGCTTCCTTGATCTTATCTCCAAAGAGAATTTTCCTGGTAAAGGGCAGGTCCGCGATACAGTCCTGCGCTTCCTGCTGGAGATCTGAGGCCTGAAGCCGTGCCAGGACCTAACAGCACTGATCACGAAGGACTCTGGAGGCGTAACGGCGACTGAGGTGCCATCCACGGGAGCGGGGCCATCGAGCCTGACGGTACTCCCTCATCGGAGGAATCGACCACCGGAATAGAGGCCAGTCAGGTCACACCGGTGCCCCATGTGACCCTCGCTGCCGTTTTGAACACATAAGTGGACCAGACCTCGTATTTGTCACACTCCAGCCCCTGATGAATCATTCTCAGAAAATCCTCCTGAAGCTGTTGTGGGAGGTGGTCCACCAGATTTTGAATTTGTTTCCAGAGGTTCCTGGATTATTGGCTCATACAGAGTTGGTTACATGCAATCCGGGCCACCAGCATGGACCCTTGGAAGACCTTTCTTCCTTGAGCATCCAGGCTCCAACCGATGATGTCACCCATGTGAAGACTACCTTCCTGCTTGTCCTAGGAGAATGCCCATGTTAAAATCTATGGATCAACTCATGTTAAAGGCTGGTTTTAACATGGATAAGTTCACAGACCCCTATGGTAGTGCAGTAGTCCTCAAATCTAATACCTGAGAACCCTCAACAGATCTGGAGGTCAGGGTACCCACCATGAATATCAATGAAATGCGTTTGCATGTAAGTCATCTAAAACAGGTTATAAAACTTAAAACAAAAAAAGGGGGTCATTTTCAAAAGCATTTACACGCTTAAAAATGCCCTTTTCCCAAGTAAGTAGGCTTCTGAAAATTGCTACAATATCTGACATTGAATTGTCCATAAGTGCACTTTAAGCGGATAAATGGCTTTTGACAACTGCTATTGTAGTTACATTTACACCTGTAAATCCTTTTGAAAATGACCCCAAAAATCTTCTGATTTTCAGTACACTGAGTAGACTTTTTACTGTAACTTCCAGCAATTACCAAAACTTAACTGGACCTGTGTGACTGCAATGAAACTGTAGAAATTTTGACACCTACACTTTTACATTACTAAGATATTAATTATTTGCAACTCATCTAAGAGAGAAGAAATGGTGGCAGGTGCTACTTTTTTTTCCCCAGTGAAACAGCTTTGATACTGTGAATTAGGCACCAGCTCTAAAAGGAACCGATCAGTAAATAACAGTGTGTGGCACATACAAGACAGGCTGGTGTACTAATTGCTTGATGCCTTCTGGAACTCAGGATCACAATTTTACACTCTGCCAATCCACTCTGGGGGGAGCGGGGGCAATTTTAAATAGCCCACCTTGTTTGCAACATATGTGGGCACATTAAGACTGCTTATGCTGCAGGTCATTTTCAAAACAAAAGTACCCGTGTTGTTTCCCTTTAAAAATTAGGGATGTGCACAGAAAAAAACATTTGTTTGGTTTAGTTTAGTTCATTTCAGAAGGTGTTTTTTTTTTTATTTGTGTTTCAGTTTGTTTAATATTTATTTTGTTTTGTTCCCTGTGAACCAAAATAAACATTTAATTAAAAAACCAAAAAGGAAGCACTTCCTCCCACCCCCCACCCCCTGACCTCTCACCCTTCTGTGGAGGGTCTCCAGAGTGAAACGGGGAAAGATGGAATTCCCAGTCAGTCCTGCCTTCTTAGATCCCTGTTTGAAATTGCCCTGGTCGGCCCCGAGGCCAGCACCATTTTATTTTAGAGAGAAGATAATTTCTATAACAACCCATTGTTGCGTCCTTCAGTCTCAGACGGCTTCGCCCGACATGCCTCACCTCTATTTCAGCCTTCTCCACCAGCCTCGGGAGAATGGCGTCCGTAGCATCTCCTTGCCGCACATTCCTGCTTCCTCAGAGCGGCTCTGGCGCGGCGTCCCGCCATGTTGACCTGAGGCCTCCTAGGGCACGCGCACATGCCTCACGTCTTGTAGCAGTGTTGGCGCGAACCTCGGGGGCGTCCCCCTCGAGTGACATCACTGCTTCCTTCTTCAAAAGGTTGCCCATTTGCTGTCTCTCTCCGAGTTAGCAACAGATTGGATTCGCTCTGGTCTGAAGCTGCTCTGCCACTTCCACTCTGCTGGAAGCTATCTTCACCCTCCAGGGTTCTACAGATTTGTCATGGACCACTCGGGGAGTGGGACAGGCTCAGGACCGAGACTCGGAGGAGGACAGGAGTCAGGACATCACTTGGAACAAAGAACAAGGCTTGGAACAAGGAAAGGCAATCTGCTGGCTGGTCAAGCTCCACAAGCCCAGAACTAGGAACACAAGCAGGAACTAAAGACTTGACTTGGAACTTGAAACTCTAAAAACAGGGATGGACTCCGAGGACTTGATCCAGTGAAGACAGACTTGGAAACAGGCCCCTGTGCCAGGAAGCGCTCTACTCAGCCGCCCATGGCTGGTCGCAGACCACGACGCTACCATGCCTGGAGGAAAAACGAGGGAAAATCCAGAAGATGGGAACATCAAGAGCTTGATTGAAAAGTTGGATAAGACAAAGATTCAAAGATTGGACGACAGGTGACCAGGAACACAAAACAGGCAACATGACGGAACTCCAAAGGGACAATGAAGCCAGGAACCAGGACTGGAATTGGAACAGGAGGATCTGGAACATCCAACGAAAAACACAGAACCATCTAAACAGGAGCAGACCATGGAGGACCTTGCAGGACAAAGAGACCATGGACAACCATGAGGATCCGATATGAAGGCCCCGAAGAACTGAAGAAGAGCCCTTATATAGGGCTGCAGGCAGGGCGAGGCAATGACATCATCAGTTGGGGCTGCGAGGCTTTTCCCGCCGCTAGCCCTTAAATATTGAAAAGAGGCACGTGTGTGCCTATGCGGAAGTCAGATGGAGTAGGAGCACAGAGGTGTCGGCGGCACCCGGGCCGCAATGAGAGGAGCGACAGTGGCACTCCTGCTGTGGGAAGGACAGCGGCGTCAGTGGCACCCAAGCCGCGAAGAGAAGAGCGATGGTGGCACTCCTGCCGCGAGACTGACAGCGGTGGCATCCAGTCGCAAGAGCAAGCGGCAGAAGAAAGCATGGGGCCGGCGTCAGCCTAGTGAGGTGAGTGAGGCTGCTCGTGGTCGGGGCCTGCGAGCAGCGAACTCAACAGCACCTACAGATCCTCTGTGTATAGCCCATGCTTTCTTAAAATCTGTGAAAGGTGGCGCTATTGGGTGCGCTACTGGCGGCGATAAGGGGGTCTTACCTTTTCGCCGCCAGCAAAGTTTCTGCGGCATTCGCCCTGACTCCTCCTCTTCCGGTGCCGACGCCGCCCCTATCTAGCTATCGCAAGTGTGCGTAAGGGATAGAAAATGACCCCCTAAGTTTGTACCTGAGGCAATGGAGGGTAAAATGACTTGCCCAAGGTCACAAGGAGCGACAGTGGAACTCAAATCTTGGTTTCCTGGTTTGTAACCCACTGCTCTAACCACTAGGCTACTCCTTCACGCCACTGATTCTGAGAGAAACAGGTATCCTTTCCTGGGCTTTTCGTATTATATATAAGGTAATAAGTGGTAAATTTCTGTAGCTCGGCCAGTATCCTCCAGAGATGGGGGAGCAGGCAGTCTCTTCTTAGTGATGTATACCCTTATATTGCTTACATTACATTAGCCAGATAATTTATCCAGCTAACTTCGATACTGTTTGTTTTTTTAATTTATATTACGCTTTTCAGCACTTCAAAGTGGATTAGAATCAGGTACTGTAGTTATTTCTCTGTCCCCAGAGAGCTCACAATCTAACAGGGTCATTTATCAAATCACATTAGGGCCCTAATGCTTGCAATAATGCCATAGTGCCAGCAATAAATAACTCATCGCAAGATATATATGCAAATTTTTAATTCTCTTAAATGGGAGGAGTTTAGGCGGAGTTAGGGCAGAGTGCATTAAAATAGGGGTACTTAGCGTTCATGCGATAGCGTAACATACATTATTGTGGGTTTTAATGCCAGAATAACTACACTTTTTTTCCCTGGCATTATGCTGTGTGATATGCTCAAAACGGGATTTGCGCTAAAAATCACAAATCCCGTTTCAGGCAGGAGAGGGGGAGAGCAGGATAGGGGAGAGGGGAGAAGAGAGAGAGCCTCTGGGAAGGCACACATATTAGTCAACTTTTTATACGACCACTGTAGGAGGGGCAACCAGTAACTTGAGGTGAAGTTTTGGTGGTGCCCTAGGTTTTGAGGGGCAGTTTTACATGCACAGTCAGAGGTACGAACAGCACAGTACACATCAGTGAAGATTTAATGTGATTTGGAGTGAGGAAAGGTACACAAAGATGAGATCTGTAGAGTGTACTCTCGACCTAGCTTGATAGCAGATAGGTAGAGAGTGCATCAAACTAGGTCTAGAGTACAATGAACAAATCTCATCTTTGTATACCTTTCCTCCTCTCCAAAACCCAAGGTGAAGGGAAGTCCCACAAAGCTCAGATTCCTGGATTTCAAAAATACTAACTACTAAAACGGGGAAGTACCTCAAAGAGATACTGGTAGGGTGGGAGGATGTGGGTGAAGTAGAAAAGCCATGTATTAAACTAAATGGAGCAATAGTAAGAGCTATAGAAAAAAAGAAACCAGCACAGTTTTCCAAAGAGGGGGCTGAAAAACTAAGAACTGGGGGGTGCATATTCAGTCACTGTCTGGATAGCAAAGTTGATATTTTTGAAATCCAAGAATCTGAGCTTTGTAGGTCTTCTCGCCACCTTGGGTTTTATATCAGACCATATTATCTGATGATCACATTTTTGTGCAATTGGGAGGAGGTCCTAGTGGTAATGTTCGTCATGTGTGCTTATCTTGACTAGACTGTAAGGTCCTTGGAGCAGGGACTCTCTCTTCTGTGAATCTGTACAGCACCGCATATGTCTAGTGACACTTTTTAAATGATAAATAGTACCTGAGCATATCATCAGGATTAAAGTATACATACTATAATCCAATATACTACTGTCATATACAACTTAATTAGTGTCCTTTTTTTTTTTTTTTTTTAAATACTTCATCTGACTTCAAAATGTGAATGCAAGCTGGTGAACTGAGTCTCTTAACTTTTGCCAGCATTATTCAGAGGAAAAGAAAAGTAGACTGTGAACAACTATAGTACAATGAGATTGACACAATACCTTGGCAACATTTTCAACAGAATCTGAGATGTGGTTTGCGCAGTGGCGCCCGTTGAGGCAGTCACTGCAGGTATTTTCAGCAGTGTAGATTGGAACAACAAAGGGTCTGACGTGTCTGCATTTGCCAAGTTCTGAAGTCTGGTAAATCGGGGACTTTTTGTGGGAGCTCTCTGTCAAAGAATAAATTAAAAACACCCCCCCCAAACAAAACAAAAACTGTTACAGCTTAACAAAACCATTGCAAGGTTCATATCATTAAAAAAAATAAATGTTTTGGCTCTGCTACTCTGGCAAGCTATTTCATGCTATGCAAATTAATTAGTTCAGAGTATGTAGGAGAGAAATAAGAACCTCTATTGTGGGCTCATTCCTAGTATTTGCCAAAATGCTTAAGCAATAAGCATTATTATTAAGGAGCGAGAGATGTAATGAACCTGGAGGGCAGACTCTACTAAAACAACTTTTAAAACTCTATGGAAAAGCCATGGTAATACATGCATTTTGGAGAGAATTTTCAGAAGTATTAAGCGTGTAAAAGTAGCATATATCGTGGAAATTTGCAAAAGCCCATTTACGTGAATAAAGTCCTTTTATGTGTGTAAAATGTATTGAAAATTCAGCCCCATGGAGTGAATTTCAAAGGCGCTATGCACATAAAACTAGCAGTTTTCGAAAGCCCATTGACATTCAAGTTGTTTTTGACTAGACTGTAAGGTCCTTGGAGCAGGGACTCTCTCTTCTGTGAATCTGTACAGCACTGCATATGTCACTCAGCAGTGCATGGTTCGGAGAAATGTATCCTTGAAGAATATTAATGAAACAGGAGAGTTAGGGCATCCCAACAGAGAGGTTCCATTAAAAGCAAACATAGTTCATATGCCTATATGTAAAAAATCACCAAAGCTAATGATTTCCGAATTATCCCAAACAACTGAAAAGCAGGTTGTTAAAACAAGCAAAAACCACACTTTGAAATGTCTGTATGCCAATGCCAGAAGTCTAAGAAGTAAGATGGGAGAGTTAGAGTGTATAGTAGCAAATGATGAGATTGACATAATTGGCATCACAGAGACTTGGTGGAAGGAGGATAACCAATGGGACAGTGCTATATCAGGGTACAAATTATATCGCAATGATAGGGAGGATCAACTTGGTGGCACTTTATGTCCGGGAGGGTATAGAGTCCAACAGGATAAAGATCATACAAGAGAGTAAATGCTCAGTAGAATCTATATGGGTAGAAATCCCATGTGTGTTGGGTAAGAGTATAGTGATAGGAGTATACTACCGTCCACTGGACAAAATGGTCAGACAGATGATGAAATGATAAGAGAAATCAGGGAAGCAAACCAATTTGGCAGTGCAATGATAATGGGAGATTTCAATTACCGAAAGTACATAATGAGCAAAAACTGCACTTAAAGCGGTATCGCAGAATACACAAGTGCAGACAAGAGGTTCAATCCTGACAGAACACTCGTAGACGGTGTATAAATACTTGTTTTTTAATTCTTCAATATGGCAACTCCTCTGATTTATACAGGCAAAAGCTTAATGGCGTCCCCCGACACGGTATCCGTGTTTCGCTGCGGGCTGCATCGGGAGGGCTCGCCAATAGGGATTCATAGAAAAGCTGAAAGCACGAATACTTAGAGTGACAGGGAGATTTCAATTACCCCAATATTGACTGGGTAAATGTAACATCAGGACTTGCTAGAGACATAAAGTTCCTGGATGTAATAAATGATTGCTTCATGGAGCAATTGATTCAGGAACCAACAAGAGAGAGAGCTATTTTAGATTTAATTCTTAGTGGATCGCAAGATTTGGTGAGAGAAGTAAAGGTGGTGGGGCCATTTGGCAACAGTGATCATAACATGATCAAATTTAAACTAATAACTGGAAGGGGGACAATAAGAAAATCTGCAGCTCTAACACTAAATTTTAAAAAGGGAAACTTTGATAAAATGAGGAAAATAGTTAGAAAAAAACTGAAAGGTGCAGCTGCAAAGGTTAAAAGTGTTCAACAGGCTTGGACATTGTTTAAAAATACAATCCTAGAGGTGCAGTCCATATGTATTTCGTGCATTAAGAAAGGTGGAAGGAAGGCAAAACGATTACCGTCATGGTTAAAAGGTGAGGTGAAAGAGGCTATTTTAGCCAAACAAATATCCTTCAAAAATTGGAAGAAGGATCCATCTGAAGAAAATAGGATAAAACATAAGCATTGTCAAGGTAAGTGTAAAACATTGATAAGACAGGCGAAGAGAGAATTTGAAATGAAGTTGGCCATAGAGGCAAAAACTCATAATAAAAACTTTTTAAAATATATCCAAAGCAAGAAACCTGTGAGGGAGTCGGTTGGACCATTAGATGACAGAGAGGCTAAAGGGGCTCTTAGGGAAGATAAGGCCATTGCAGAAAGACTAAATTAATTCTTTGCCTCTGTGTTTACTAATGAGGATGTTGGGGAGATACCAGTTCCGGAGATGGTTTTCAGGGGTGATGAGTCAGACGAACTGAATGAAATCACTGTGAACCTGGAAGATGTAGTAGGCCAGATTGACAAACTAAAGAATAGCAAATCACTTGGACTGGATAGTATGCATCCTAGGGTTCTGAAGGAACTCAAAAATGAAATTTCTGATCTATTAGTTAAAATTTGTAACCTATCATTAAAATCATCCATTGTACCTGAAGAATGGAGGGTGGCCAATGTAACCCCAATATTTAAAAAAGGCTCCAGGGGCGATCCAGGTAACTATTAGGGGTGTGCATTCGTTTTGAACTTAAATGGAAAATGCAACTTTTTTTTTTTTTTTAACTTAAAAAAATGATGAGGCGTAAACGATCGGATTTCCAACTTATTCAACATAGCTATGTTGAATACGTTGGAAATCGCGATTGTTGATCTAAATAAAAATTTAAACCCCTCACCCTCCTTAATCCCCCCCCCCCCAAGACTTACCAAAACTCCCCAAGCTGGCCAAAAGTTCCGTGAGGGTCCCGGGAGCGGACGCGTGGGGAATCACGTGACGTCCGCGTCACTCCGACGTGACGCCGACGTCACGTGGTCCATCGCGGTTCCGCTCCCGGACCCCTCGTTGGGCCCAAAAGGCACTTTTGGCCAGCTTGGGGGGGCCTCCTGACCCCCCCCAAGGCACTTTTGGCCAGCTTGGGGGGGGTCAGGAGGCCCCCCCAAGCTGGCCAAAAGTTCCTTTTGGGCCCAACAAGGGTTCCGGGAGCGGAACCGCGATGGACCACGTGACGTCGGCGTCACGTGGTCCAGCTTGGGGGGGGCCTCCTGACCCCCCCAAGCTGGCCAAAAGTGCCTTTTGGGCCCAACGAGGGGTCCGGGAGCGAACCCGAGGGGAATCACGTGACGCCGCGTCACTCCAACGTGACGCCGACCTCACGTGCTCCTTGCAAAGGAGTTCAGAAATGGCGTCCTGACCCCGCTGGACCACCAGGGAGTTTTGGTAAGTCTTGGGGGGGGGGGGGATTAAGGCGGGTGAGGGGTTTAAATTTTTATTTGCACATATGGACATAGACTCAACTTATGGACTTTTCCATATGTCCATATTGACCGCAAATGGGACCCCCTTTGGACATATGGACATATGAACTTAAACTTTTGCTCTGCACATCCCTAGTAACTATAGACCAGTGAGCCTGACTTCAGTGCCGGGAAAAATAGTGGAAACTATTCTCAAGATCAAAATCGTAGAGCATATAGAAAGACATGATTTAATGGGACACAGTCAACATGGATTTACCCAAGGGAAGTCTTGCCTAACAAATCTGCTTTATTTTTTTGAAGGGGTTAATAAACATGTGGATAAAGGTGAACCGGTAGATGTAGTGTATTTGGATTTTCAGAAGGCGTTTGACAAAGTCCCTCATGAGAGCCTTCTACAAAAACTAAAAAGTCATGGGATAGGAGGCGATGTCCTTTCGTGGATTACAAACTGGTTAAAAGACAGGAAACAGAGAGTAGGATTAAATGGTCAATTTTCTCAGTGGAAAAGGGTAAACAGTGGAGTGCCTCAGGGATCTGTACTTGGACCGGTGTTTTCAATATATATATAAATGATCTGGAAAGGAATACGAGTGAGGTTATCAAATTTACGGATGATACAAAATTATTCAGAGTAGTTAAATCACAAGCAGACTGTGATACATTACAGGATGACCTTGCAAGACTGGAAGATTGGGCATCCAAATGGCAGATGAAATTTAATGTGGACAAGTGCAAGGTGTTGCATATAGGGAAAAATAACCCTTGCTGTAGTTACACGATGTTAGGTTCCATATTAGGAGCTACCACCCAGGAAAAAGATCTAGGCATCATAATGGATAATACTTTAAAATAGTCGGCTCAGTGTGCTGCAGCAGTCAAAAAAGCAAATAGAATGTTAAGAATTATTAGGAAGGGAATGGTTAATAGAACGGAAAATGTCATAATGCCTCTGTATCGCTCATGGCGAGACCGCACCTTGAATACTGTGTACAATTCTGGTCGCTGCATCTCAAAAAAGATATAGTTGCGATGGAGAAGGTACAGAGAAGGGCAACCAAAATGATAAAGGGGATGGAACAGCTTCCCTATGAGGAAAGGCTGACGAGGTTAGGGCTGTTCAGCTTGGAGAAGAGACGGCTGAGGGGGGATATGATAGAGGTCTTTAAGATCATGAGAGGTCTTGAACGAGTAGATGTGACTCGGTTATTTACACTTTTGAATAATAGAAAGACTAGGGGGCATTCCATGAAGTTAGCAAGTAGCACATTTAAGACTAATCGGAGAAAATTCTTTTTCACTCAACACACAATAAAGCTCTGGAATTTGTTGCCAGAGGATGTGGTTAGTGCAATTAGTGTAGCTGGGTTCAAAAAAGGTTTGGATAAGTTCTTGGAGGAGAAGTCCATTAATGGCTATTAATCAATTATACTTAGGCAATAGCCACTGCTATTAACTGCATCAGTAGCATGGGTTCTTCTTAGTGTTTGGGTAATTGCCAGGTTCTTGTGACCTGGTTTTGGCCTCTGTTGGAAACAGGATGCTGGCTTGATGGACCCTTGGTCTGACCCAGCATGGCAATTTCTTATGTTCTTATGTTTTATGTGCATAAATCCTTTTGAAAATTACCTCCAATGGGTGTTGTGTTGGTGGTGGACCCTTGGCCCAAGGCGAGGTTGATGCTACCCATAGGGCAATCTCCATGGGTCCCCACCGTTGGGAGGCGGAGCAGACCAGGAGACGGAGGCCGACTGGAGCTTCGCCAATACCAGCCCTTGTTCCCCGCAGGTTGAGCCCTTGGGTGCCGGGGCCGGCTGGTCTTAGGCGGGCCTCCATCAGACAACTCCCAGTGGATTTTGAAACAGGTAGCCAGGGACCAGCAGAGGTATCAGAGGGACTGAGGCAGGTCCGGGCAAGCAGGGATCCAGAGGCCCGGGCGGCAAGGACGGGCCAGAAACAAGTGTAGATGATGCCCGGGCAGCAGAAGGCTGAAGCCTGACAAGGCCAAGTCCAAAGGGATTCCAGAGGTGAGATCAGAGACAGGCTGGAGTCTGGGCAGGCGGCAGTGCTAGCAAGGTGCAGCGGAGCAAGGGTCAAGGCCGGTAATCAGTCCAGAGCGTAGTCCAACGAAGCTAGGGTCAAAAGCCAATAATCCGTCCTGAGCATGGTCCAACGAAGCCAGGGTCAAAGCCAGTAATCAATCCTGAGTGTAGTTCAAATGGAGCAAGGGTCAAAGCCAGTAATCAGCCCTAAGCGTAGTTCCAACGAAGTGAGGGTCAAAGCCAGTAGACAGTCCTGAGCATAGCTCCAATGAAGCAAGGGTCAAAAGCCCTAGTCAGTCCAAGGCAAGGCTAGGTAGGAACCAGGAACAGAGTCAGGAGCAGGGACCAGGAATGAAGTCAGGAACAGGACGAGCAACGAGCACCCGACAAGCGTGGAGACCTGTTGCCAAGGCAAGAAATGAGTGGCGGGCCCTGCCTTAAATAGCAGGGCTCAATGATGTCATCATCCGGGGCCGTGGGTGAGATTCCCGCGGCGGCCCCTTTAAAAGTAGAAGGGGGGGCTATGCCGCCAGTGACGGGATCAGACGTGTAATCGCTGAGTTCCTGACCCTGAGAACGCTTCCTCCCGCCCAGCTTGCTTAAAACCCAGCAAAACCAAACATAAAACAGGTACTATCGTGTGTACACTACCCCGCGATGACCACGAAACATAAAATGGCCAATTTAAAGCATTTTGGCTTTAGCAAACAGCCGCCTGAATTTGCGCACCCAGAGAGTGTGCAGGCCCCGGAGCTGGAAGATGCTCTGACTCAGGGGGTGGAGGCTTCACCCGGAGCGGTGGAGCTCCAGTTATGTGATCTTCCGAGCAGAAAGAATTACGGGGCTGATTCATCGACCTGAGGGCAAACATGAAGCAGCAGAATTCAGAATTAATGGCATCGATAGCCAATATAAAAGAAGATTTGGCAGTGCTGGGAAATCGAGTAGATGAACTCGATGTGTGGGTGGAAGGCCACTCGGCCAATATGGCGGATCTGACTGCGCATTACCAACAATTGGAGAAAGATAACCAAATGTTTGCAGATAAACTGGTTGCCCCATTAATGGAGGACTTTAATTCCCTGTGGATGGGTGGCAGCTTGGGACCCCACTCAAACCCAGTGGGGATTACTGTAATTGGTAAGCCAGGAAAAGATCTGACACAGCGTAGCTCATACCGCCCGATATCGCTCATTAATCTAGATTTGAAAATTATGGCGAGGATTCTAGCGGAGCGACTTAATCCTCTATTGCCATTACTGGTTCATTATGACCAGGTGGGATTTATTACTGGTAGGGCTGCCTCTGATAATGTGCGCCGAATTATGGATCTAATCTGGTGGGTGAACAAAGAATCTATACCCAGTGTTCTGTTATCGGTTGACGCCGAAAAGGCATTTGACATGGTGCATTGGCCGTTCTTGTTTCGCACATTGCTTAAAATGGGATTTGGTTCGTATTTCTTAAATTGGATACAAAAATTGTATGAGGGACCGAAGGCGCAGGTCAAGGTGAATGGTGGCTACGGCGAAAGTTTTCCCATAGCGAGAGGCACCAGGCAAGGCTGCCCTCTCTCGCCGCAATTATTTGCCCCTTTTTTAGAACCCTTTACTACAAAAATTCGATCTACAAATGAGGTACGAGGTGTATAAATAGGTTCTAGCCAATTCAAATTGTCGCTTTTTGCAGACGATATCCTGTTCACCTTGACTGAGCCTTCATTAACCCTACCGACGGTTATGACAGAATTACAACAGTTTAGTGCTGTGTCTGGGTTTAAGGTGAATTTCGATAAATCGGAGGTGCTTAATCTTAATACCCCACCTTCAGTCACCAGTGGGTTACAGTCAACTCTACCTTTTAGGTGGACTAAGAAACCCCTTAAATATTTGGCAGATATCTGGGCACTGATATCACGAAGTTGGATATGCTTAACTACGATCCCCTACTGAAACTCATAGACTGGGATCTTTTCCACTGGCATAGAGAATCATTTTCATGGTTGGGATGTATAGCCACCATCAAAATGAACATTTTACCATGATTACTATACTATTTATGACACTTCCGATGTATCTATCCTCGAGCTTATTGCGGAAATGCAGAAATGGATTTTTGATTTTGTATGATGGAAAAGACCACCGAGGGTAGCGAGGTCGGTTCTCTACCACTCCAAGGAGAACAGTGGTCTTGGTTTCCCAAACCTATGCTGGTATTACGCCTTTGCGCAGTTGAAAGCTATTCTGGATATCAATAGAGCTCCGACCCCAAGCCCCTGGCAGCTCATTGAACAATACATGGTGGGCGATATGCCTCTTGCAGTAATGCTGTGGCAACCAAAACACAGATTCCAATGTTTCAAGATCATGCAATATAAGGTCTCAAAAGGAGGCTATATGATGGTCCAATGGGCCTGAAGGGGTCCATTTAGATTTTGGGCGGACAATAGACATGTCATCCTGTAACATGTTATTTGTTAAACAAAACAGCTTTATTTGGAGCTTCCTAATAAAGTCATGTAAAGATATTCGACTGTTAAATGGGTCGTGATTATTATATGGCATATATGATAACCCTAAATTAAGAATGTTCTCCTCATCTTCGGTAAGTGATATATTTGCCAAATTTACTATGTTGGATCTAGTTTTGGCTTGGATCGCGTTTGCATGATCTTGAAACGTTGGAATGTTTCACCTCCAATAATTTCATCAATTTTTCATCCCATATGAGTTCAGCCTTGAAATCTCTCTCAACAAACTGTGAAATAATAATAAAGCCTGCCGACAAGGGTAGTAGCACAGTTATTCAGAACAAAACGGAATATATTCAAAGTCTTCAGAGCCAACTGGATGATACCAAATATTATAAGCCATTGGAAGAGGGACCCCCACATCAGCACTGCAAGATAAAATTCAGACAATGTTAGCGGAAACCAGGACACCGTTTCTCACGAAGAAGGAGCGGCAATTTTTAATTGTTCTTCACCCCTGAATTCCACTGTTATATGGCGTTCCTAAAGATCATAAAATGCTTAACAATCCACCATTAAGACCTATTATTTCCAGCAACGGTTCTCTTTTAGAACCTTTAGCCATATTTCTGGACAAATTTCTCCAGCCATATGTTAAAGCAACACGGTCATTTGTCCAGGACACCACACATGTCCTGAGAATACTTTCTGAGATCAAGTTACCTTCAGACCAAATACAACTAGTCTCAATGGACGTTATTTCATTATACACAAATGTGTCACATGCGGTTGCTATTGATGTGGTGCAAGAAGTTTTGTCCACTTTAGTCCATCGGATTCCAACATCATTTTTATTAATGTAGATTTGTGAGGGAAGACCTCCCTTGGGTAAATCCACGTTGGCTGTGTCTCATTAAACCATGTCTTTCTATATGTTCTGTGATTTTGTTCTTTAAAATAGTTTCAACCATTTTTCCCAGTACTGAAACTGCAGACCTGTTATTGGAAATTTGTAAGCTATCAATATCATCATCTATGATACCTGAAGACTGGAGAGTTGCCAATGTAACGCCAATTTTTAAAAAGGGATCAAGGAATGATCCAGGAAATTACAGACCAGTGAGTTTGACGTCTGTGCCAGGAAAAACGATAGAAACTATCATAAAGAACAAAATTGCTGAATATATACATAGGCATAGTTTAATGGGACAAAGCGAACATGGATTTAGCCAAGAGAAGTTTTGCCTTACAAATTTGCTACTTTTTTTGAAGGCATAAACAAACTTGTAGATAAAGGTGAGCCAGCTGATATAGTGTATCTGGATTTCCAGAAAGCACTTGACAAACACTCTCATGAGAAACCTCTTAGGAAATTAGAAAGTCATGGGATAGGGTGCAGTGTCCTATTGTGGATTGCCAACTGGTTAAAAGACAGAAAACAGAGAGTAGGGCTAAATGGTAAATTTTCCCAATGGAAAAAGGTGAATAGTGGAGTGCTCCAGGGATCTGTTCTGGGACCGATGCTTTTTAATATATTTATAAATGACCTGGAAATGGAAACAACAAGTGAGGTGATCAAATTTGCTGATGACACAAAATTATTCAAAGTTGTCAAATCTCAAGAAGATAGTGGGAAATTGCAAGAGGATATTGCAAAACTGGGAGACTGGGCATGCAAATGGCAAATGAAATGAAATGTAGACAAGTGCAAAGTGATGCACATAGGGAAGAGTAACCCAAATTATAGCTACACAATGCAAGGTTCCACATTAGGAGTCACCATTCAGGAAAAGGATGTAGGTGTCATCGTTGAAAATACATTGAAATCTTCTGCTCAGTGTGCAGCAGCAGCCAAGAAAGCAAATAGAATGCTAGAAATTATTAGGAGAGGAATGGAGAATAAAACAGAGAATATCATAATGCCTCTGTATCGCTCCATGGTGAGACCTCCTCTTGAGTGTTGAATTTAGTTCTGGTCACCACATCTCAAAAAAGATATAGCAGAATTAGAAAAGGTACAGACAAGGGCGACCAAGATGATAAAGGGGATGGAACACTTCTCCTATGAAGAAAGGCTAAAGAGGATAGGAGTCTTCAGCTTGGAGAAGAGACGGCTGAGGGGACATATGATAGAGGTCTATAAAATAATGAATGGAATGGAACAAGTAAACATTAATCGGTTGTTTACTCTTTCGTGCAGCTGGTGGAAGGTGTGCATTAGAAACCTGAATGTACATGTTCTGCTTTCCTTCCCTGACCTGAATATGCCAACAAGAAAGCTTTTTTTAATGCAGCTAAAAGTATGCATCTATGGAAGCCATGCCTACTTTTACATCCATTTCAAGAGGACAATTTTCAGTCAGGGTATTTTCCATGTCATTTTCAAAACCTTTGAAAATTACACTTCCTACTGCTCTGTGTTTTGCCTCATTCTTTCATGGACTTGCTTTCTGTCATCTGGAAAAAGCTTTTGTTAAGGAAAAGCATGGTAAAAGCAGAGATATACATAGCAGAAGTATTTTTTTATGGATGGTACTATACATGTATTGAAGTTAGATCTAGCTATAATTATGTTTAATTTCTGTTATTCAAGATCGGAGTGTCAGCGGGTTTCTGATTACATTGCACTATCAACGCACATACACAACAAAAACCTTTTATAATGTAATGATAGTAAAATTGCACTTGGTTTTCTCCCACCTGAAAATATCAAAAACCCACTCACAGAGAATAAATAAAAGTATTGTTAGTAAAGGAGATGCTGCAAAATCACAGTTTAAATACCATTTATTTCAACTACATATAGGAGGTGTGTAACTATCTATCACACATTTAATTGCTTCAGCTAACATATGTTTTATTTTTTATGGTATTTACTAAATCCTATAGAAATCTGTTAGTACAGTATTATGAATATTTCTGTTCTTATGCAGCATTTCTAATTTGAAGTCTTCTACAGACATAAAGAATGGCCATTAAAACCCCAAATACAAATAATGCTTATTCTACCCATCTGAAGAGGATGCAAGATATGATCCCGATCCCTAACCACAAGTTTCCAGAGATGTTGCCAGGCTATCCGTACCGTGCATAGCGGAAGGAAAGGGGAGGAGCCATCTCATAAGATTCCAGTCAAAAAAGACATCACGGATTTCTTTCAAAAATAACAAAACTGCAAAAAGATTTGTTAGAATAGAGCCAAATGCAGATGAAAATAACAATATTTGAAGGCAAAACAGACTGTACTTTTTGAGTGCAAGGAAATGCATGACATCTTCTAAAGAAATGCCAGTGTTTAATAGGGATGTGCATTTGTTTTACCCGAATGGGTTAAAAGGGACGAATGAGACCACTCCCAAAATTTTTTGGGAAAGACCATTTCATTTTCTTCTGGACAGGACACTCTTTTAGTCCTGCTTGATGTGTCTGCCGCATTTGACACGATACACCACACAATCTTGTCAAAAAGACTAGAACAGCTAGGAATTTCTGATAAAGTATATGAATGGTTTGGTTCTTTCTTTCATAACAGAATATTTCAAGTATATATAAATAACAAACCTTCTACATTAAAACACATTAATACTGGAGTCCCACAAGGGTCCGCCCTATCCACATTGCTATTTAATATATATCTCATTCCACTTTGCAGACTTTTAAGCGGACTTGGTTTAACCTTTTTCATCTACGCAGATGATGTTCAATTCTATATTCCCATTAAAGATACTTTAACCAAAACTTTACAATATTTAAAAATATACTTAAGACGCTATAAACCAATGGATGTCCCCCAATCACTTACCCCTCAATGTTCAAAAAACAGAAATCATCCTATTATCGCGAACAAAATAAGAATTTCCTCAGGCAACCCTAGATTTCAAAGGACATTCCAGACTCATTCGTTTACGCACGTAACCGCTCCTGCGCACGCCGAGCCTATTCTGCAAAGGCCCGGCGACGCGCGCAAAAGCCCTGGGGCACACGTATGTCCAGGGGCTTTGTGAAAGGGGCGGGGACAGGATCGAGGACTCCGGCACAGTGGCCGTGCCGGGGGATTGTGTGCTGGCAGCCGGCTGGCAGGCGAAACTTACAAAATAAAGGTAGGGGAGGGGATTTAGATAGGGCTGGGAGGCGGATTAGATAGGGGAAGCGAGGGGAAGGTGGGGGGGGGGGCGAAGGAAAGCTCTGCGGCCTCGGAGGGAACGGGGAAAGCCATCGGGGCTCGGCGCGCGCAAGGTGAACTAGGGCGCACCGCCTTGCGCACGCCGACCCTGGATTTTATAACATGCGCGCGGCTGCACGCGCTTGTTATAAAATCGGGCATACATTTGTGCGCGCCGGGTAGCACGCACAAATGTACCCCGCGCGCGTATGTTTAAAAATCCGGCCCTTACTGTGTAAGAGTGATTTCAGGATGGTCTTACAAACTTTAACTTTTTCAGGAACTGATTATTGCAATTCATTTTGTCTAGGGTCTACTATGTCAATATTATGCCCCATACAACTTTTACAAAATTCCACAGCCAGATTAATCGCTGGAACAAAAAATTTCGATCATGTCACACCCACTCTCATTAACTTACACTGGCTCCCTATTAGAGCCAGAATTAAATATAAGATATTTACAATAATACATAAACTTGTAAATAATTCAGATACACCATGGGTTGGTTCTAAATTACATAGTTATACTCCAACACGCTCCCCAAGATCCCAAAATAAAGATCTGCTCAAAATTCCATCTATTAGAATAGCTCATATAGGAGAAGTAAGAGAGAAAGCTTTTTCTATTACCGGACCAGCACTTTGGAATTCACTACCTGACTGCCTGAGATCGATGACTGACTTAAAATTGTTCAGAAAAAGGGCTCAAAACATGGCTGTTTAAAGAAGAATATGATTAAAGTCTTAAGACATAATTATATATCCCAGAGTGTAAATCTAGTCTTTTTTGTTCTTGTTTTAGTTTTTATATTTTATTATTATTTTATTTGTTTTTAAAAATTCCTTGATTTCTAATCTGTTTATGATATGATGATATTGTGATGTCTGTTTGCTTTTATGTTACTTTATTATGCATGTTTAATTGTAAACCGCTTTGATCTCCTTTTCTTTTTGGAACAGCGGTATACAAGAATTTTTAAAATAAAATAAAATAAATATTTTCAGTTCATAAAAAAATGGCAAAAGGGGCCACTGGGAGGCCCCTTTCCCCCAAGAAAGCCTCAGAACTTGAGCTAAGTCTGGCCCAACTGGACCAGCCCCCAGCTCCTCTGACTCCCTTCTGCCAAGTAAAATAAAGTTTAGGGCCTAGCCTGGGCCTTCCCGGGCCTAGGGCCAGTGCTTCCATTAGTCAAACTAGATGGTCGCCTAGAGCGTCAAGATTTTGGGGTCAGCAAAACTCTGCCAGTATGAGATCCAGAGATGTTTTATACCATAGTCAATATTGTCAAAGAAGGGAGTGCTGTGCTGGAGCCACTGACACCAGTAGTTAGGATGGGGGAGAGGGTGAATCATCAAAGGTTTGTCTAGGGTGCCAAATATGCTTTCATTGGCCCTGCCTGGGCCCCTCCCATGTAACCATTTGTGGGGGTAGGGGACTGGGCTTTGGGTTTGATTTTTACTTGGTGAAAGGGCCCAGGTCAGCCCTATAGGCTAGGCCTAGGTCCAAAGACTTTGTTGGGGGCAGAAGGGCGTTCGGAGGGCATCCAGGAAGCTCGCTTTGCTTTGTTTTGGGGAGTTGTTTTTTACTTGTTTTTCAATTCAGGAAACAAACTAACCCCCCCCCCCCCCAAAAAAAAAGACAAAAGGTGAACTAAAATGAATTTATTTATTCATTTTCAAATGCTTGCATTCCACATTCATTATCAAGATATTTGTTCAAAGCGGATCATAAAACAGTTCAAAAATAAACAATCGCATCCAAGTAAATTAAATGCAACAGCATAAAATATATTATTAAAAGCATTGGGCCAAATTTTTAAAGGTGCGCGCGGGCGTAGATTTGTTCGCGCAACCAGGCGCAAACAAATCTACGCCTGATTTTATAACTTGCGTGCGCTGCCGCGCGCATGTTATAAAATCCAGGGTTGGCGCGTGCAAGGGGGTGCACAATTATGCAACTTGCGCGCGCCAAGCCGCGCAGCATTCCTCCATTCCCTCCAAGGTCGCTCCGAAATCGGAGTGGCCTCGGAGGGAACTTTCCTTCCGCCACCCCCCCTTACCTTTGTCGGGTAAGTTGCGCCTGCCTCTGGCAGGTGTAGCTTATGCGCGCTGGCCAATGGCCGGCCCGCGATCCTGGGCACAGTGGCAAATGGCCGCTGTGTCTGGAAGCTCCGGCCATGCCCCCTCCCGGCCCCTTTTGCAAGCCCTGGGGAATATGCACGTCCCGGGCTTGCGCGCGCCGCCGAGCCTATGCAAGATAGGCTCGGCATGCGCAGGGGCAGCTTTTCGGGGGTTACGCGCCTAACCCTTTGAAAATCTGCCCCATTCTCAAACAAAGAAGCACACCCCTAGTGCTTGGTTTAAATTTTATGAGCGCTGCATCTTCCTTCTTCCCATTTCTTTAATGGGCTAGCCACATAGAGGGTTATATGGCATAACATCCTATTCCATTTACAACACACCTCACATAATAACCTAGTTAATGACGGCAGGTAAAGACTAGAATGGCCCATCCAGTCTGCCCAGTTGAGATTCATCAACGTTGGGTAGATATGCATATCAAATTCCTATATGCAAGCGAACACCAGCTTCTCCCCTCCCCCATGTCGTTAACCTGACCTTTCAACCCCTCTGCCACCCCCCCATTGCCGCCTTGCATATCTGTTCCAGCAAAACACTCAGGGCACGGTATAACAGTATCTGTCCATGCTGCACGTATGCCAGTCATGGTAGCTGCCTACTGAGGACTGCGTATTTGCTGTGCATGGAGTGGGTTTGCAGTAAGCATGAGATATTTTACAAACTTTCATAATTGCTCAACTGGACGTAATGGGAGCTGCATGACTGTGGTGCTGCGCCAGCCTCGAGCAGAGGTAAATAAATATAGTTGGGTTCAAGGGCTGCTTCAGGGACATGAAAGGCATCTGTGACGGCAGGCAGATCTGTAGTTAGAGAGGAGGGCATTAATGAGGCACTTATGGTGGCTCCTCCTGCTGTGAGAATGAAATATTTTTTCTCAGACTGTGGCGATTTTTTTTTTTTTTTTATGAATATGTTACCAATATCTGCTTTTATAATGGATGCTGTTCAGGTTTCTCCCACTACTTTCCCTGCAGAAGTTAACTAAATTCTGGGTGAACTGAGGCCTACATGTATTAATAATGTAGCACAGCTCCAAGTGTGTGAACCCGCGTTCTGAGCCACGGTGATAGCCCCCCAAAGAGATGACTCAGACAAAAGTTACATTTCAGTATGCGTGCGCGGCTGCAGTGAAGGCGGCTGAGACAAAAGATCAACAGGAAAATGGCAGGAAAAGCTCTGAGCTCCTGGGAGGACTCTGCATCCTCACCTATGCGATGTTCTCGGTCGGTGAAGACATGGAGCAGGGAGCCGAGGAGAAGCCTCCTAAGACACACCCTCCAAGGATAACGTGAGATCCCTCCACTGTGACGCCTCCGGAAGAGAAACGAGTCACTGCTTAATACCTTCTGTGAGGGGAAGTTTTCAGTGGAAAGCTGGGAAGAAGCCGCAAACTGTAAAATGCAGGAGTTTTACTCTGAGCTGCATCTCTTAAGTATGAATAAGATGTCCCGATGAATTTTTTTTTTTTTTTTTTAATTTAAAACTGTGGATCCCAAAGCTCCGGGTTAAAAGCAATCATAGGAGATAACTATTCGGAATGGGAATGGGAGTTAAGATAAAATACTTGATCTCTGTAATAAGTCTGAAATTAAACCCAGTTTCTTTAGCACAGAGGCATAAGGTTGTTAACAATGAAATCGTGCCAGTGGAGCAGCTCTGTAAATAAGAGTCAGACCGCCTTTGAAAGTACAGCTTCTGGACTTGTCTACAGTCGTTTCGGGTCCTGACAGTGGGAATCAGTGCTACCATGGCGTCGATCTAGCCACCCTTGCATTGGGTGATTTCATCAGTAGTCCGCTAGACCAACTGATAAACCAATATGACTGTTCAGTGCTTTCCCCCCGTGTGACCAGTTCCAATAGCATCATACAAGAATCTATATTAATAATAAGAGTTAATGCTGCATTTACCTCCTGTGGGACTGCCGAGTACCTTTCATAGGCTGGAGGCAGGAACCACACTGACTCCAGCCTTTCTTCTTACAAATTCCAGTTTTATTGCACAAACATCATGCGAACAAAGCAGATGTTACCTCCAGTGCTGTACCTACGTCTTTTACCTTCTTACAGAGCGGGTTCAGGAGCTCCTTCTCCTGGAGATGCGGGGCCTCCCTGTTCCCAGCTGGGCTCCGCCTCTTATCCTGCCCAGTAGGGTCCCTCCCACAGAGCTCTCTCCCTCTATGGGGTTTAAGGTGGTCCCGCTCAGTTCAAGGAGGGGTAGTAGGGCCACTACTTTACATACCCTCCCCTAAAGCTTGAACCCGTTGGGGCGAGCACTTCCACTCACCCTGCATCCCATCCAGGGAAGTGACTCTGCTCCCCAATATACATCTTCTGGCCTACTGCCAGCTAGACTCTAAGTATGGGCTATAGGGTTATGCAGGCCCCCTCTCAGTACGGTTACCCCAAATACCACAATCACCCACTGCGCTAAAAGTTAGCTGCATAAAAAAGTGCAGGGAGGCATTCTGGGGATGTGGCAAAAAATTCATCCAGCACTAACCAGTAAATGTTTTCCAGCTAAGTCTGGCTGGGAAAAATTACTGAATAACTAAAAAAAAAACCCCAATGTGCCAAAAGGGTGCCAGTCATCCCTCCCCTCCAACTCCTAGAATCACCTACCTTTAAATAAAAGGCACTGGCCAAATACCCAGCCCCCATCCCCACCTCCCCTCCTAACCTCCAAAAGTGCCACCCTGGAATAAATATGGGGATGGTAATTTTTAAACGGTCACGCGGGAGCACACATACGCGCATATGCCGGCTCGCGCTATTGGACACAGCCATTTTATAACATACGCGCATACAAGTGTGCAAGGTATAAAATAGGCTGTACGTGCGTGCAATTTTATGTGGACGTATGCGGGTGCGCGCAAAGGCTACCTCTACCGCGTAAGTGGGGGGGATTTTGGTAGATACACGCACCAACGCAATTACCAATTTCCCCAGTCCTTTCCCAATTCGCCCAGTTAAAGTATAGGACTTCCTACCCCCCCCCCCACACACACTTAATAAGTCCCCTTTTTACCCTTTTATCCGCAACCCTTAAAACCTCGCTACCTAGCCTTGTTTTTTTGTTTTATTAGTTACACACCGTCCATAGCATAAGAACATAAGAAATTGCCATGCTGGGTCAGACCAAGGGTCCATCAAGCCCAGCATCCTGTTTCCAACAGAGGCCAAACCAGGCTACAAGAACCTGGAAAGTAACCAAACATTAAGAAGATCCCATGCTACTGAAGCAATTCTAGCAGTGGCTATTCCCTAAATAAACTTGATTAATAGCAGTTAATGGACTTCTCCAAGAACTTATCCAAACCTTTTTTGAACCCAGCTACACTAACTGCACTAACCACATCCTCTGGCAACAAATTCCAGAGCTTAAGAACATAAGAATATAAGAAAATGCCATACTGGGTCAGACCAAGGGTCCATCAAGCCCAGCATCCTGTTTCCAACAGTGGCCAATCCAGGCCATAAGAACCTGGCAAGTACCCAAAAACTAAGTCTATTCCATGTTACCATTGCTAATGGCAGTGGCTATTCTCTAAGTGAACTTAATAGCAGGTAATGGACTTCTCCTCCAAGAACTTATCCAATCCTTTTTTAAACACAGCTATACTAACTGCACTAACCACATCCTCTGGCAACAAATTCCAGAGTTTAATTGTGCGTTGAGTAAAAAAGAACTTTCTCCGATTAGTTTTAAATGTGCCCCATGCTAACTTCATGGAGTGCCCCCTAGTCTTTTTACTATTCGAAAGAGTAAATAACCGATTCACATCTACCCGTTCTAGACCTCTCATGATTTTAAACACCTCTATCATATCCCCCCTCAGTCGTCTCTTCTCCAAGCTGAAAAGTCCTAACCTCTTTAGTCTTTCCTCATAGGGGAGCTGTTCCATTCCCCTTATCATTTTGGTAGCCCTTCTCTGTACCTTCTCCATCGCAATTATATCTTTTTTGAGATGCGGCGACCAGAATTGTACACAGTATTCAAGGTGCGGTCTCACCATGGAGCGATACAGAGGCATTATGACATTTTCCGTTTTATTCACCATTCCCTTTCTAATAATTCCCAACATTCTGTTTGCTTTTTTGACTGCCGCAGCACACTGAACCGATGATTTCAATGTGTTATCCACTATGACACCTAGATCTCTTTCTTGGGTTGTAGCACCTAATACGGAACCCAACATTGTGTAATTATAGCATGGGTTATTTTTCCCTATATGCATCACCTTGCACTTATCCACATTAAATTTCATCTGCCATTTGGATGCCCAATTTTCCAGTCTCACAAGGTCTTCCTGCAATTTATCACAATCCGCTTGTGATTTAACTACTCTGAACAATTTTGTGTCATCTGCAAATTTGATTATCTCACTCGTCGTATTTCTTTCCAGATCATTTAATAAATATATTGAAAAGTAAGGGTCCCAATACAGATCCCTGAGGCACTCCACTGTCCACTCCCTTCCACTGAGAAAATTGTCTATTTAATCCTACTCTCTGTTTCCTGTTTTTTAGCCAGTTTGCAATCCATGAAAGGACATCACCACCTATCCCATGACTTTTTACTTTTCCTAGAAGCCTCTCATGAGGAACTTTGTCAAACGCCTTCTGAAAATCCAAGTATACTATATCTACCGGTTCACCTTTATCCACATGTTTATTAACTCCTTCAAAAAAGCGAAGTAGATTTGTGAGGCAAGACTTGCCCTGGGTAAAGCCATGCTGACTTTGTTCCATTAAACCATGTCTTTCTATATGTTCTGTGATTTTGATGTTTAGAACACTTTCCACTATTTTTCCTGGCACTGAAGTCAGGCTAACCGGTCTGTAGTTTCCCGGATCACCCCTGGAGCCCTTTTTAAATATTGGGGTTACATTTGCTATCCTCCAGTCTTCAGGTACAATGGATGATTTTAATGATAAGTTACAAATTTTTACTAATAGGTCTGAAATTTCATTTTTTAGTTCCTTCAGAACTCTGGGGTGTATACCATCCGGTCCGGGTGATTTACTACTCTTCAGTTTGTCAATCAGGCCTACCACATCTTCTAGGTTCACTGTGATTTGATTCAGTCCATCTGAATCATTACCCATGAAAACCTTCTCCATTACGGGTACCTCCCCAACATCCTCTTCAGTAAACACCGAAGCAAAGAAAGCATTTAATCTTTCCGCGATGGCCTTATCTTCTCTAAGTGCGCCTTTAACCCCTCGATCATCTAACGGTCCAACTGACTCCCTCACAGACTTTCTGCTTCGGATATATTTAAAAAAGTTTTTACTGTGAGTTTTTGCCTCTACAGCCAACTTCTTTTCAAATTCTCTCTTAGCCTGTCTTATCAATGTCCTACATTTAACTTGCCAATATTTATGCTTTATCCTATTTTCTTTTGTTGGATCCTTCTTCCAATTTTTGAATGAAGATCTTTTGGCTAAAATAGCTTCTCTCACCTCCCCTTTTAACCATGCCGGTAATCGTTTTGCCTTCTTTCCACCTTTCTTAATGTGTGGAATACATCTGGACTGTGTTTCTAGAATGGTATTTTTGAACAATAACCACGCCTCTTGGACATTTTTTACTTTTGTGGCTGCTCCTTTCAGTTTTTTTCTAACAATTTTTCTCATTTTATCAAAGTTTCCCTTTTGAAAGTTTAGCACGAGAGCCTTGGATTTGCACACTGTTCCTGAGTCCATTTCCTCCAGCTTCTTCCCAGTCCTAAAGCCTGCCTTCCACCCCTCTAACCCAGGGCATTCTCTAACTGTCACCACCTCCCTACCCAAGTTCTCTCCCTTCTTCCACTTCTCCCTTCCTGGATCATCTCCTTCCTAACTCTTTCTCCAGTACTTGAAGCCTTACCCACTGCCTTTTCCTGCATTCCTGCCCTGGGTTCTCTCGCTCCCTATGATCCCATCCTGGGTCCTCTCCCTCCTTCCCTTTAACACCTCACACTGTTCCTCTTCCAGTCATTAAATCAAATTTGATCATATTATGATCACTATTGCCAAGCGGCCCCACCACCATTACCTCTCTCACCAAGTCCTGTGCTCCACTGAGAATTAGATCTAATATTGCTCCCTCTCTCGTCGGTTCCTGAACCAATTGCTCCATAAAGCTATCATTTATTCCATCCAGGAAAGTTATCTCTCTAGCGTGACCCGATGATACTTTTACCCAGTCAATATTGGGGTAATTGAAGTCTCCCATTATTACAGGTCCTCTGTCTCTCTCCAACCCGTCCCCCACATTTTGACCTCTTCCTGGGTCATCTCCCTCCTTCCTATGCCGCCCCCCCAACTCCTTCCAGGTCTTCTCCCTTCCACCTATCTTCCTATGGCCTCTTCCCAGATCCTCTCCCTTTATCCTAATCCCCCTCCCCCCCATCATCCCTTCTCAGTTTCTCCCCCTCGCTTCTAACCTCCATTCCCTCTCCTCCCCCTCCCTTCTACACCCACCATGGCCCCTTCCTCGGTCCCCCTTAAGAACCTTTCCCAGGTCCCTTTCCTGCCCCTGTGGGCCTTGCCCAGGCCTTCACCTCTCCTCCTTGGGCTGCTCTCAGGCTCAATGGTGGCAGTGAAATGTATTTATTAATTCTAAAAGCTTTCTAGTCTGCTCATCCAGAACTCTTGGCAGGGTACAGTATTACAGTCATAAAATAAACATAGCTACATTCAAACAATATCTCTGTCAAAAGATATCATCGCAGGCTCGGTGTGCCATCATGTACTCACAGGCCGTGCAGTGGCCCTACTCTCACAAGGGTTTCTTTGGTTACAGGAAGCACATGGGGGAGGAAGGGGTGAGGCTACGGCAGGGCCTGTGAGTGCACAGCTCACAGGCCCCATGCTGATTTTAATTCCTACTGCTGCTGACTGAAGGTTTTGCTGCCCCTACCAAGCTGGACTGAAGACCAAGCTACGCTCCTTCGGAAGCCTGAGGTGCTCTCTGTGGCAGTGGGGACCTAGGACAATTGATCTGGTAGGCCCCTAGCCCCAGTGCCAGGCCTGACTGAAATGAAGCATCAAATGGCCTGAAAGAGCAAATATAACGCAACTTTATTTAGTGCATGATTTATGGGAAGGCGAGTTACAGCATATGTTAAAAAGAAAGGTGCATATATATATATATATATATATATATATATATATATATGCATAATACATAAAAAGCTTTATAAACCATAAATTGAAGATAAAAAATTCTGTAATATAATCTAGCTACAGTTATAAATGTACAACTTTCTAAAACCACAATATACCATTAAATCAGTTTAAGATTTGAAAAATTATTTAAAAAAAAAAAACAAAACCCAACATAAAACCTTAGAAATCCTAGTTCCAAAAACAGATTATTTATTTATTTATTTAACGTATTTATATACCGTTTACCAATACAGGAATTGATCAAAACGGTTTACATCAATATATAAAAGAAAAAATAACAACTAAAAACTAAAATATAAATAAAATAAGCTAAATAAAAGTATAAAAAATAGACAGCTAAGCAGAGTTTGAATAAAAATACAATTAATGGCATAATCAATAAAATTAAATTAAAATTAGGATGGACTAGGATCGTAAATAATTGGCTGTTGTGCTACAAAACTTAAAGAAGGAAAAAAGTGAGAAATCAACACTGCAGTAGTAGTGGTTGCAGTTAAGGAAACTTCATAACTATATGGTTTCTAATTGGTAGTTTCTAAGCTTCCTTAAACAAATAAGTTTTTAACGCTTTCTTAAACTCTTTTCGATTCGGAATGAATCTCAAGGAGTCAGGAGATTAGAAATCTATTCTTCACAATCTAACATTTTCTAGCAAATGCACTATCTGACCTCCCAAAAGCGCACAGCAAAGAGCCAAAAGCAATGTAATATTCAGTTAGTTATGCAAATTCTAAAGCTGATTAGCAAGCCAAGTTGTCAGTTTGTGTCTAAACATTCCATGATCTTTAATCAAGCAGAATACTTTTTGGCACCGCATTCCAAAGGAACAGAAGTGAACAGGTTGGCTGAGGATGCTGCTGGGGTGATGATGGGAGGATACCGGGCATCGTGCTGATCGCTGGATTTAGAGCCCACGACTCGGGGGTTACAGAAGGAGCCCTGGTGCACAGCTCCTGGCCTCAGGATCCTGGCAGCAGTCACCAAACTAGCAATCATCAGAAGGGGGTTTATTAAAACAGGTGTTGAACAAAAAATGCCCAGCTATCTGCAAATGAAGGCTCATGGTGCCAGAATCCTAGGTACTGGTTCTGCTGAGCCGGAAGAAAAAAGGAGCAAGCAGGAACTACCGAGTAAAACTAAATAAAAGGAAAACACACTTAGGGCCTCATTTTCTAAAGTATCGCAGGCCTGCGATACTTTAGAAAATCACACTAATGGGGGGCGGTCCTGCGCTAACCGGCAGAGATTGCACCGCCTCGCTATTGGGCGCGAAATAGGATGCTATTGGGCGCGAAATAGGACGCGAAAAGGGCTCCTTACCTTTTCGCCGTCCGCGCCTTCTTCGCAGGGTCGGCCCCGGTGACGCCCCGACTCCTCCTCTTCCGGGACCGACCCCGCCCCAATGACACTAGCGCACGCTTGCGCTGATAGCGCAAGCGTGCGCTAGCGTTAGAAAATGAGGCCCTTAATGACTTTTATGTCTATCCTAGAATTAAGTAAAGCAAAGTTGCTCAATACGAGCGTCCATTTTCTCGCCCCGCAGGAATACGAGAGAGAGCGATCAATGCAGGCAGGAGGGCTTTAATGCAGTGGGAGGAGTGATGCCCTTTGCTTGAATGGTTAGTGGGAAGTAAATACATCTCCACTGGTGCAAACAAAAACATAAAATAAAAATATCCAGCCCAAAGCGTCAAGGTGGCGAGAAAAGATAGCGTGGCTTCTCGCAGCAGCGCTCGGCACGCCTGCCTTCCCCCGGTGGGCACGATTGCATGCTCACCCCCTGCAGCGAGGAGGCAGGAGGAGGACAACTTCTCCGTCCCCCTCTGCTCCGCGGTCTCCACCATCTCCGGCTGTAGGCAGGGGCTTGCTCCCTTCCAGGTTTGTGCATGCTTTGCAGGGGCAGCGGGGAGGAAGGGATTTCTCATTGGGAGAAAGTTTTTTATTTTGCTCCATGGCCCCTTTTTTGCCTCCCCCTCTTCCGGGATGCTGGCGGGTAACTGCATTCTGTGACACCCCCCCCCCCCCCCCCCCCCCCAGGTGGTTTTTGCCTGGAGGGGAATTCAGGCCAGCGGTCCGTCAGCTCTGTTCGCTTTCTCCGGATGCCTCTTTTGCTCCTGTGACCCGGGCGCTTCTGCCGGAGGTTCGGCAAGGGGAGCAGAAGAAATATGCAAATCACTCACGGTCCCTTGCTGTGTATTCATGTTATGTGTATGCTTTTTCAGAGATAGCAGGGGCAGTGTTCGCAGGTTATTCCTCTCCTCTCCCGTAGTCGCCCATCTGCTCCTGGCAGCCCCCTAGAGCACACGAGTAGGAGGAAGCACAGAAAAGCAGTACTTTTTATTTTTACTTGAGCCTTGACACGCTGCAAGACTTAACACCAGCTCCGGGGCTGGAGTTAAATTTGCCATGTTAAAAAGTGTGCATTGCGCGCACGGCGGCAGTTTTTTACATCAGGGATAACATGTGATGAGCACTATTTGCTGCGCGTTTTGGACACGCTAATCCCCTTATTGCATCTGGTGTTAGCCTGGCACGTCCAAAATGCGCGTCCAACTGCGGGTTAACCTGTGCGCTAGGCCCCCGTATGTCCAGTTTCACAGCAAACTGGTAAATTAACAACAGTATTCTCAAGGGCAATCATCTGTAGCTAACATTAAGATATTTACTGGCAAAATATTAAGGAAATAGTTAGCAATACATTATGGGGGTAATTTTCAAAGGAGTTACGCGCATAAATGTAACTACTATTGTAGCAATTTTCAAAAGCCATTTACTCACGTAAAGTGCACTTATGCGAATAAATCCTATGGACGATTCAATGGCATATATTGTAGCAATTTTCAAAAGCCCACTTACTCGAGTAAAGTGCATTTACATGCGTAAAACCCAGATTTACGCATGTAAATGCTTTTTAAAATCCGCCCCCATGTTTTTAGCTGCTTAAGGAAAAATAAATCTCAAGTATGCTGCAACTCTTGCAGTAACTGGGTACAAATAGTCAGGGCCAATACGGAAAAAGCCCATTGATGAATTGACATTATGCGAAGGACTGCCACCAAGAGCGTGGTGAATGATTCTGAACACATATAAAGGTAACCAAGTCCCATACCCCTTGTTGCTTTAAATACTAGGCAACAAACCTTAAACTTAGTGCCAGTGAAAACTTATTAATGCTGGGCCCACAGACTGGATCCAGAAAGGAGCAATGGCAACCGATGCATAGTTTTTGTTGTTTTTTTAAGGTAAACCGCAGAAGCAAGAATGTACCGCAAAGGCATCAAAACAAATCTCCAAATCTGTGTAGTATAACTTTTCCGACAGAGAAGGAAGCGGTTAGAAGGAAGAATTATGCTACACAACTCTCCAGTCCATGCAGCAGACGAGAATCATCGAAACACTGGTAGTGTCGGGCAGGTGGCTCAACTCCACATTGAGGAACTTCTGACTACAGTCAGAGAGAACTGCTTACCGCGCTCAGTAAGATAAGCTGAAGGGCTCTAATAGGGCATATGAGTTGAGCCGATCGTTTTAGGAGAGTTGGAAGCTATATAATTATGTAGAAGATGGGACTTTATTTAAATTCAAAAGACAATTTAAAAATTTAAAAAATTGATCAGAAGAACAACCAATAAAATTATTAGGAATTTCTTTTGGGAAATGGTAGGAAGAAAAGTCCAGGATAATATATTTGTTTAATCAGGTGTGGAAAAAAGGTAGCTTAACTGAAACATTTCTTTATGAATAAATGTTGTTTGTTGACACCAATTACAAATAATAAATAGAACATGCTACTGAAAAACATACAATTCAACTACTGTCCATCCATAAAGCATTTTACAAGAGTCTGATGTTTAGATGTGTGAAATTTTTAGAAAGAAAAAAAATAAAGCAAGACTTATGTCCATTTTCGCTTTGAAACAATCGAACGAAAGACAGAGTAGCGTTGACAGAATCATGGCTTGGATGGAGAATTAACATCATCAAGGAGAGGTACTGAACTGTGTGAAATAGTTTTAACAAGATTTTATGGTAAGAAAGAAAAACGGGAAGAATAGCTGAAGTTTTATGTCAATCAGGTTAAGCTAATCCTCAACTGAGAAGGAGAAAAAGGATTTAGTGGAGGACTTTGAGTCAAATGACAACAAGCAATCCATGAAAACGTAAAGATTGGTAAGCCTCGGATGTGCTTTGAGACAGGCGGCAAAGACGGAGTGCCTTCATCCACCTGGGAAGTGCCGATATCCTGTCAGAGCAAACCCCCTGGGGCTTCTTACTGTGCTAGATCTAGCTTTCTTTAAATCTTTTATATTATTTTTATTTCTAAACTTGCAGAAAGACTACAACTCCTCCCAGTCAACTTAAATAAGTTCAAATCAACTAATAAATTGGGGAATTGGGGGGAGGGGAGGGAAGAGAGGAGAGGAATGATCTGCTGCATGCCAGTAAAAGAAATAAAACCAAGCTGGCAATGTGTATGCATCTAATATAACACAAGGAAGGTGAATTACTTGGTCTTCTTGAGCCCGATATTCAGTGCCAACTTATTTGACTAAATGGCGGCCGCTGAATATCTGTCACTTATCTGGCTAAGTAGTTAACAGGATAATCTAGTAGGTGGGCAGTGGTGGATCAGGGTGGCGCTAGTTATCTGGTAATGTAGCTGGATATGTAGAGATATTTGTCCTTATCTGATTAAGATAACCAGATAAGTCAGACCGGCCAGATAGCAGTCTAACTTAGTAGACATAACTTATCTGGCTAATTGGCAATTTTGATAGGGATATTCTCCAGCATAGCCGTGCTGCTGTGTATCTCATGTAAGCCAGATAAGTTTTGTCCAGCTAACTTACATAAGCATTCATTTCTGAATATCTTCCCAATTGTGTTTTACACTCCAATTTGCACCTGCTGCTGACGATTCACGGATGGCTCTGCATTCCAGTACAGCTAGCAGGTTTGTAAATAATAGTACAAATGTCCATAAACTGTAGCCAGCATATGTTCCCTGTACTGCTGCATCTGCTATCATGGAACTAACAGTCCCAAAGACAGGTGTTGTGGTGGATGGGTCAGAAGGCCGAGCTGTATCCAGCGAAAAGGCTGTAGCCATTGAGTAGCAAATCCCTGACCCAAGGCGCACAGCTGGAACGAGAAGGGATGGTGTATGGGGTTTTCATTCTGAAATCTCTGTGCATGTTTACACAGTTGACTTTGATCCTGCAGCAAAGCAGGTGCAAAGTCCATCAGTACAGAAGCACCCACTGCGCTGGCTGGTCCCCGACTTTTCAAAGACAAGCTCTTCTGCAGGGAGGTTCCCCTGCTTTGAAAATCTGCCTGCAGGCCCACGGGTACAGAATATCTGTGGGTCTTCATGTAACATGCTGGTGTTTAAAACTGCCCTCCATAAAGCCAGAAGGATTTCAGCTCCACCGCTGCCCTGTGCTTTTTACAGGATTGTTCTAAGGCCAGGGAAGGGGGGAATGGGGAAAAGACTGTGACTGTCATAAGACGCGAGACGTGAAGTGTCTTCATATTCCCAGAAATATGCCAGTGTGATGTTTAGTCAGACTGAAACATTTCGGAAAACGACTTTTTAAGGCAAGGGAAAATAAAAGGAGTTTGAGAGAAACACTCTCTGCTTCAACGGCAGGGGAGAAAGTCTGACACTTTACATATATCCAGCATAGCTCTCTGCTTCAATGGCAGGGGAGCAAGACTGATACTTCACTTTCAATGCAAAGCCAGCATAGCTCTCTGCTTCAGCGGCAGGGGAGGAAGTTTGACACTTCACGCATATCCAGCATAGCTCTCTGCTTCAACGGCAGGGGGGAATGAAGAAAGGTGGATCTATATTCAGGCAACAATCAACAAGGACTGAATTACATAGTCTGGATAAACAGATAAGCATGGGTGTAGCTTGCTTATTGCGGTGGTTAATACCCCTAACTAATTAAGCTATTTCACTTAGATGCAGTTCCAACACTGCTCTCTACATTAATGGCGGGGGTGGAAGGGAAATAGAATAAAAAAGGTTACTAAGAGCCAAGAGAAACATAAGTATGTGAGAGAAAAAAAAAGTGCAAAAGCTTGCTGGGCAGACTGGATGGGCCGTTTGGTCTTCTTCTGCCGTCATTTCTATGTTTCTATGTAAAAACATGACATTTGTACCCGGCTGGAGATCACTGCAGTTTAATTTGCTCACTGAGCTGTCCGTTGCCACTATCTCCCCGGACAGCTGTAGACCTGATGAGCACACACAAACCTTCTCTTTCTGTATATTTTCCAATCTGTTTTATAAAAGGTTTCAGATTTTAGTATAGGTGAAGAATATTCCATTTTGTTGTTCTAATGAGACAACTCAGGTAACTTTAGAAAGGAAGAGTGCAAGCAGTTATTTGTACTTAACTGAAGTTCATCTAAAACCCTTTGCCTTATGGTATGGAGGCACAAGAATGATAAAGAGTTTTGCAATAACTCAGGGATGAAGAGACCCGCCCCCCCTGACGTCATCACGCTCAGCGGTGAGCTGGTAAACGGCCACATTCCACCAGGCGTCGCGCGCCGAAGGGGTGCGCCAAAGGGGCACTCCCCTTTGTGCACCCCTTCGTGCAATCCTTTGTGCTACGCTTATTTTAATTCCCTTAAGTTTTCCTTTGTTAATTAACCTTTTTCATAGTGTTTAGTAATCCTTTGTTTATTAAACATGTTCAATGTATTTGACTTAGGAAACCTATTTTCCTACATACTCTGTTTTTAATGTAAACCGGTATGATTTGTATCTGATACAAGAATGTCGGTATATAAAAATGCAAAATAAAATAAATAATAAATAAAAAAATAAATGTCCACATAAAAGTTCTCACGCTGCATCCTCAGTTGCAGTAATGCTTCCTAATTCATGCAAGAAGATTAAAATGCTCTCTTTGCATGCCACCAGAAAATGGGTTTCTAAATTAAGTATGCTAAGTAAGAACACTGTAGTCCTAATTTAACTTTTTAAGGATTAGGAGTAATCAAAGATATGGGGATTTATTTAAAAAAAATAAATATATATATATATTCAAATTTGGCACTTTTTACATAATAAATTCTGTACAGCTAAAACAACATGTGAAAACTTCTGATTCCAAAACTACACCTAGAAGAAACTGGAGGCTGGGGCTAGCTTGGGAGCTCAGATGCAGTGCAGAATCCAGTAGCATTAATGTTTCTTTTAAAAATTATGTGTGTGTGTGTGTGTGTATATATATATATATATATATATATATATATATATATATATATATATATATATGTCTCATTAGAATAACAAAATGGAAAACTATATATCTATATAGATATAGATATATAGTTATTTTTCCATTTTCTCTCTTGTGAATTATTTATTATTTATAGGCTGTGTCTCTGCTCTTGGTGGCATACAGAGTTAGGGCACATACACTGCAACGATCCTAGCAGAAGAATGTTACACCTATTCAAACTGACACAAAAAGAATAACTTTCAAATATCTCCATGCAGCACCATATACGCGTGTATATGGGAGCACAGATATCTACTATAATATTTTATAATCAGTGCGTATCTGGTCCGCACAGGTTATGCCCTCAACATATGTGCATTTGTTTCAGTACACGCGAATATTTGTAATGCATTTAAAGTGTGTACTTTCTCTATTTTATAAACATATGCACACATATTTTATAGGTGAAAAAAATATAAGTTGTATGTGTAAAAGCCTGATTTGTATGCTGAAGTCAATATATTTTTAAATTGACATGCATACTTGAAATCATCAGTTTGCCAGTACAACCACCAGTTCACCCAGTCTGTCTCCAATTCATCAGGATCCTCCTCTTATTTCATCCTGAATGTTCTCCAGTTCACCAGACCTCCCACACAAAAACAGCAGACAACAATTGAGTCTGATCGATTGTGCTAAGTACTTAGCAGGTGCAATATTCCTTGAATAGTTTCCTTATATATTCATGTAAATTGCAAATAAAATAGCAACTTATGGACAGTCCCTAGACCGCCCATACAGTTGTGATCATAAGTTTACATACTCCTGGAAGAATTTGATGTGTAGCATTTTAAGAAAACATAAGTGATCAGAAAAACATGTCTGTTATTTTTAATATGTTTCAAATTAAACTACTATGCATCACAGAATAGAACAATCATTAAACAAACCATAGCAATAAGGGAAATAATAAAATGGTCTTGTTCAAAAGTTTGCATACCCTTGAATGTTTGGGCTGATATTATATACTCAAGACACACACAAGCTGAGATGGCAATGAAGGGTAGGTATCCACACCTGTGCCTTGTTTGATTGTTATTAATGTCTATGTATAAATAGTCAATGAGTTTCTTAGCTCTTGAGAAACCCTTGTGCATTTCATCCAGGACTCTACTGACTTTGGTGGTTACTGAAGCATGGAGAAAGCAAAAGAATTGTCAAAGGATATGCAAGCAAAAGTAGTTCAACTTTATAAATCAGGAAAAGGATATTTATTTATTTATTTATTTAGGTTTTTTATATACCAGCATTCATGATAGGATCACATCATGCCGGTTTACATTTGAACAAGGAGTGTAGGGTAACAATAAAACTGAACTAGTGCATAGGAAATGAAGTTACATTGAACAAAGGTAATGGAACTAGGAGAAGAGAGAGAAAGACAAAAGTAAGTTAACATCGTAATTAATTATTTACAAAGCCAGAGTGGATACATTCTTTGAGTAGATGAGGTGAGATTTAGGAGTGTTCTGGGATATATATAAAAAATATCTAAAGATTTGAAAATGCCAGTCAGTACTGCTCAAATTCTGATTAAGAAGTGGAAAATTATGGATTCTGTTAATACCAAGCCATAGTCAGGTAGATCAAGAAAGATTTCAGACACAAATGCCAGGAAAATTTGTCGGGATACAAAGAAAAACCCACCAACAACTTCTATGGAAATACAGACTTCTCTGAAACAAAGTGGTGTATGTGTTTCAGCATGCACAATAAGGAGATACTTGAACCAAAATGGCTGCACGGTAGAGTTGCCAGAAAAAAAAAATACTGCTGTACCAATGCCACAAAACAGTCCACTTACAATACACCAAACAGGACCTAGAGAAGCTTCAAAATTTCTGGAACAAAATAATTTGGAATGATGGGACCAAAATTATACTTTAAGGTCACAACCATAAATGCTCTATTTGGAGAGGAGTCAACAAGGCCTATAAAGAAAATCACTCCATCCCTACCATGAAGCATGGAGGTGGATCTCTGCTGGGTTTTTTGTTGTTTTTTTTGGGGGGGGGGGCTACAGCGGCACAGGGAATTTAATCAAAATTGATAGCAGGATGAATGCAGCATCTTATCAGAAAATATTGGAAGAGAATTTGCATTCACCAGCCTGGAAACTACACATGGGGCACATTTGGACTTTTCAACATGACAATAATCCAAAATATAAGGCCAAGTCGACCCTTCAGTGGCGGCAGCAGAAGAAAGTGAAGGTTCTGGCGAGGCCATCACAGTCTCCTGACCTCATCACCGAGTCACTCTGGGGAGAGCTCAAACATGCAGCTCATGCTAGACAACCCAAGAATTTACAGGATCTGAGGCTTTTTACCAAGAGGAATGGGCAGCTTTACCACATGAGAAAATAAAGTCACAAAAGACTGCAAGCTGTCACTGATGCAAAAGGGGGCAATACACGATATTAAGAACTAAGGTATGCAAACTTTGGAACAGGACCATTTTATTATTTCCTTTATTGCTATGGTTTGTTTAATGATTGTGCTGGTCTGTGATGCATAATAGTTTAATTTGAAACACATTAAGAATATTAGATGTATTTTGTCTGATCACTCATGTTTTCTTAAAATGCCACACATCTTACAAATTCTGCCAGGGGTATGTACAGTTATGTGCACAACTGTATTTTGTGCGAGTAAATGTGCACGCAAAACCAAAAATGCTATTGATTCCTGAATGAAGACAATGTGCTGAATCTCGTCATGGCTTATAATTCATTTGTTCAAGCAAATTACTTTTTGCTTGGAGTTTGTTTTATTTTTTCATTTTTTGGGTGGGGGGCGAGGGAGCAGTGCTCCTGTGCCATTTAATAGACCATGGCATAGGACCGAAGTCAACACATCAGTCTAATATTACACCCTTAAACGAATGAATCATTATAAAGACACTTTACAGAAACAACTTCCTAGGTAAATACCGATTTCCCTAGGTAAAAGGACTCCCTGAAAATTACCCAAACTTTACCTAGCTAAAAATACACATAGGGAGGAGGGGTACAGTATGAAAATTACCCCCCCCACCCCCCTTAGAGACAACTTTCAAAGCCATTTACTCAGGCAATTGGTACAATGCCTTGTCTAAAGATTGCCCTCCTCTGGCTGCTAAAAAATGTGCACAGGTTTGTTCTGTAACACACCATGTATGGCGATGACAATCTGTCTTCTTTCTTCTCCTTTTCTGTCTTATCTGAATCAGTCTTTTATCTTATGCTGTGCAGCCTCTGAGCGCTTCATGGGGAGTGGAGGGGCAGAGAAGATACTTTCCTTCTGAAATCCACATAGCAGCTTTTTGCCATGTAGCACACCGGATGTCCTTTGCGGGAACATGTCACCAGCTTTTGTTAATTGTGTCAGGAACTCGTTAACTTTTAACCTCAGAGATAAAAGTAACCTTTAACCTGAGGCCTGGTGCCTCTGTATGTTCTCACAGTTGCTGCAGTCCTGTGAGATGCGATTGTTTGTGAGAACTCTGAGGTCACCAATGGGTAGTGAGACTCATGCTAAATAATTCCATTACAGGGCTTCTTAGGTGCATACACTTTTAGCCTGGCTGTTAAGAGGCATTCCCAAAGGCGCGTTTAGGTCTGATGGACCCTTGGTCTGACCCAGTATGGCATTTTCTTATGTTCTTATGTGGAGGAAAACAGTATGCGTACGTTGACATTTTTTTCTACTATACACATCTTTTCCCCTTTCTCAGCCACCCATGCAAAAGAGCAGGTGCAGAGTGCATGGCCACATTTGCCATGCATCCTTTATGCTAATGTTCCAAGACAAATCCATGTAGGTCCTTTCTCTTTGAAATTTTGTGTAAAAGTTCGCACATTAAGAGCACCTGCATAGTTTGGAACAACATGGGCTTTCTGAAAGCTGCTCCTTCAGGGTATAGAACTTGAACAAGTAAGACGACTTAGTAACATGTGTGAAGGCTTGGCAAAGGCATACTGTTTACAACGTGCGCTAATTCAACAGTTCAATAGTGATCTCTAGTGGTAATTAAGATAAACAAAACAGTTTGACTTCAGATTCTTTCCTTAGCCGAGGTCCAATATCTAGAGCCAGGGTGCCAAACACACGGCACACTGGCTATTTCTGGCCTGCCATGGTCCTTCATCTGGCCTTTTACCCCTGTCCAAGGCACAGCTCTGTCATTCCAATTGACTGAGGAGGCCTCTTGGCTGCATCGCTGAGGTGAGTTGCGCTTCCCTGAATCCCACCCCAGGACTGCACTTACAGGGCTTCCAGATTGACCCCCCCTCCACCCCCCACTCCAGTGTGAGTCTGAGATTCTCCCCTGAAGGGATATCACTGTTGAGCTTCTGTATTGCTGTGGCCAGATGGAGACAGTTCTGCTCCCAGAGAGCACCACTCTGAATTAAGAACTACAGTGGCAAAAAAAAGTCAGGCCTGGAGATCTCGGCACATCTCCTTGCCCTGCCTGCAGAGTCGGAGACTGATAGAAGGAAGAAACCATGCACGTGATGGTTTCCAGCAGAATGAATGCAAAAGATTTTTAAATTAATAGAAAAGCAATGTCAATTATTTTTTTAAAAACTATCATAGATGAGTAAAAATTGAGTTGGGGACATGATCCATCAATAGTTCAAATCCTTTCTCAGTAACAGATCTTTCCAGGTATCAATAGATTCAACTACTTCAGCACCTCACACAGTTTCCACTGGCATCCGTCAAGGATGTGCGCTCTCAGCTGCCCTCTTCAACATTTACTTAACTCTCCTGTGTTGCTTGCTTTCTCAACTTGAATTAAACTATCTTCTATCAATAGACGATATCCGGGTTTTCTTCCCATTTAAATCTACATGGCCGATCGCTACTCAATTTATTGCATTATGTTTATCTACAATAAGAATTTGGCTCACCCACAACAAGTGATCACTGAATATCAAAAAACAGAAATCATTCCACTGGGTGGTAGTTTCCTAGAAACACCAAGTTATCTCTGAAGTCTCAAGTAAAAACAGCAATCTGCCACTCTTTTGCAAAACTGAGACTATGCCGACATATCAAACCAATGCTAGCACCTTCAGACTTCAGGACAGTACCTAAGGCAATAATACACCCTGGCCTGGATTACTGCAACTCCTTACATATAGGATCACCACAACACACGATTAAACCTCTTTAACTGATTCAAAACGCTGCCTCCCATTTATTAACCAGCACCCTACACCAAGAACATGTTACCTGTTTTAAAACAACCCCATTGGCTCCCAGTACAACAGCAAAATCAATATAAACTGGCAATTATTGTACAGAACATTATTTTCAATGTCCCTTCACATTGGCACAACACTGTGCTTAAAATTCACACCCCATCAAGAACCTTAAGATCATCTACACAAATGTTACTAGATGTACCCTCAATCCGACATGCACGCCTTACAAATACCCAAGGGGAGGCATTTTCAGTAGCAGGAATTATATTGCAGAACTTACTACCACTAGCTTTACACAACCAAAAAGACACCGTGGCATTTAAAGAAAGCTCTAAAAACATCTCTTTTTCAGTCAGGATTTGAGCAGCAATAAGTATTTTGAATTTTTTATTTTTTTTTAATTAAAGCAAAACTTTGTCAGAGAAACGAGGAGGATAGTTATTTTGTCAACACCAATCCTCCCAATGCCCCAACATTTTAAAGAGGGCTGTCAGCTTTTATAGAAGAATTCCAAAAACTAGAATCTGATTCTATTGCTTTTGCACTTCAGGCGACCAAACAACATTTCTATCAAGAGGGAAATAAAGCAGGGCGTCTCCTAGCCAGGAGATTAAGAGTAGTGTTGACCCAGAACAATACTGCCCAGAAATGGAAGGGGTTTAGTACTCACCTCCTCTGACAATATTAGGGACTGTTTCATGGACTTTTATGCTACCTTATATAAGGCTGAGGATAATATCCTTGACTCTGATATCGACTCATAAGAACATGCCATACTGGGTCAGACCAAGGGTCCATCAAGCCCAGCATCCTGTTTCCAACAGTGGCCAATCCAGGCTGCAAGTACCTGGCAAGTACCCAAAAACTAAGTATATCTCATTCTACTGATGCTAGTAATAGCAGTGGCTATTTTCTTAGTCAACTTGATTAATAGCAGGTAATGGACTTCTCCTCCAAGAACTTATCCAATCCTTTTTTAAACCCAGCTACACTAACTGCACTAACCACATCCTCTAGCAACAAATTCCAGAGTTTAATTGTGCATTGAGTGAAAAAGAACTTTCTCCGATTAGTTTTAAATGTGCCCCATGCTAACTTCATGCAGTGCCCCCTAGTCTTTCTATTATCTGAAAGAGTAAATAACCGATTCACATCTACCTGTTCTAGACCTCTCATGATTTTAAACACCTCTATCATATCCCCCCTCAGCCGTCTCTTTTCCAAGCTGAAAAGTCCTAACCTCTTTAGTCTTTCCTCATAGGGGAGCTGTTCCATTCCTCATCATTTTGGTAGCCCTTCTCTGTACCTTCTCCATCGCAACTATATCTTTTTTGAGATGCAGCAACCAGAATTGACACAGTATTCAAGGTGCGGTCTCACCATGGAATGATATAGAGCCATTATGACATTTTCCGTTTTATTCACCATTCCCTTTCTAATAATTCCAAACATTCTGTTTAGTTTTTTGACTGCCACAGCACACTGAGCCGACAATTTCAATGTGTTATCCAATATGATGCCTAGATCTCTTTCTTGGGTGGTAGCACCTATTATGGAACCTAACATTGTGTAACTATAGCATGGGTTATTTTTCCTTATATGCATCACCTTGCACTTATCCACATTAAATTTCATCTGCCATTTTGATGCCCAATTTTCCAGTCTCACAAGGTCTTCCTGCAATTTATCACAATCTGCTTGTGATTTAACTACTCTGAACAATTTTGTATCATCTGCAAATATGATTTTCTCACTCGTCGTATTTCTTTCCAGATCATTTATAAATATATTGAAAAGTAAGGGTCCCAATACAGATCCCTGAGGAACTCCACTGCCCACTCCCTTCCACTGAGAAAATTGTCCATTTAATCCTACTCTCTGTTTCCTGTCTTTTAACCAGTTTGTAATCCATGAAAGGACATCGCCACCTATCCCATGACTTTTTACTTTTCCTAGAAGCCTCTCATAAGGAACTTTGTCAAATGCCTTCTGAAAATCCAAGTACACTACATCCACCGGTTCACCTTTATCCACATGTTTATATTCATATTTGGCTTCAGTCTCTTTAACACCGCTCATCCTTGAACAGCAAAATCTCCTATATAGCCCCATTCGGGAGTCTGAAGTACTATATGCCATTAAGCTCTTAAAACCAAACAAGGCACCCGGTCTGTCCGGGGTTTATTATAAGAAATTAATTCACATAGTCTCTACACCACTGGCAGACATGTTTAATTCCCTCAGGGATACTAGTGTCCTAGCAGAGCATGCCAATGTAGCGGGAATAACGATTTTAGCAAAACCAGGGTGCGATGCCACTTTCTGTAGTTCATATAGACCAGTGGTTCTCCACCTTTTTTTGGCCGGGACACACCTGACAGATGGTTCTCACATGCGTGACACACTGAACATGTGACCATCACGGGGCTAAATGTAAACATGCACTCTGCATCCAAAGGAATCCCCTCAACCCCCAGCAATGAGTACAGAGCAGATCTAGGGCATTACCCATACAACTCGCCATACAAAAGAGATATTCTGGTTCTGATGACATCTCAGTAAAAGCAAAACAAACTCCTTTTACTACCAGGCACAATAGCCTTCCTTATGAAAAGACAGTAATTTACCACTAATGCATATCCTATTGAGAAAACACAACAAATAAGATTGATACAAATGCTTACATGCTAGTAAAATACCTCATCTCGGTCACACACTCTTCACAGAATATAGAAAAACCACACATTATAAATATGGAGACAGAAACTGGAATGAAAAACCAAAAAAGCCACTCTGCATGCAGTGCGAACCTGGAGAAATGGAAAGAGAAATATAACACCTACCATAGTCCCAGGATCTGCAGTAATGCACACAAACTAACTGGCACAAAGTTACACCTGCATTATGGAACACATTCAAACAGTAAAAACCCTATCTAAGAAATACAACTATTAAACCAGGCCCTAAACACTAATACATTTCCTATTGGGAAAACAGAATAAGCCAAGCTGCTATAGAGCCCCACACAAAAATAATTGTAAAGCTATACTAAAAATGTTACAAAACAGCTGCTGAACAGAATAATATCCAACAATTAAAAACTCAAAAATTATTAAAACATGTCCAAATATCAATAAAATATTTCAAAACTGCAGACATTGCATAATATCCAATAATTAAAATGGCAGTCAATCAAGAAAAATAAATGTAAAAAGCCACCTTTACTTACCCTCTCCAGCAACTCTCCTACTCCTTTCCCTTCCAGGCCGATAGCACTCACCAGAAGCAGCAAGGGCTGCTGAAGCTCTGTCCCTACAGTCCTCTTCCTTAGCGCCCACAACCAGTCACTCACACACACACACACACCCAAATTAGACCCCACGACCATTCTCGGTCTCTCTCATACCAGTCATCTTCCTGACCAGTCTCTCTCTCAATCACACTCATGGTCTCTTATATACAAGCTCTCAATCACACACAAATGTTCTCATACCCATTCACACCAGCTCTCACCCAGGCTTCCATTCACACCCACACACACAATTTCTAATCCAAGCACCCATTCACACCTACACACACAAGCTCTCACCCATGCATGCATTCACACCACAGACACAAGCTCTCACCCAAGCACCCATTCACACCCTCAGACACAAGCTCTCACAGGCACTCATTCACACACAGACACACAAGCTCTCACCAAAAACTTCTTCTTCCTTCACTGCAGGGATGGGCTCCAGTTCTGCCACGGCTTTACATCGCCGGGCCTTCTTTTTTCGCCGCCACGGGAATGGGCTCCCGTGGTGGCCTCGCTCGGGGTCGGGTTTCCTCTTCGCGGCCACAGGGATGGGCTCCCATGGCAGCCTTGCTTGGTCGGGGTCAGGTTTTCCTCTTCACCACCATGGGAATGGGCTCCCGTAGCGGCCTTGCTTTGGCGGGGTTGGGTTTTCCTCTTCGCCGCCATGGGAATGGGCTCTCGTGGCGGCCTTGCTTCGTCGGAGTTAAACACTGCTCTTCCTCCCACCCCACCCCCGGGCTATGCGATGCCTGCCTCTGGCCAATCAAAGGCTTCCTCCCTTCTTCCTACTCCCACTGGCAGGTAGAAGGGAGGAGGCAGGCAGAATGAAGGAGGCTTCCCATTGGAAGGAGGCTTCCAATTGGCCCGTGGGGGCTGGAAAAAGGGAGAAGGAAAGTACAATGGGGCAGTGGGATACCGGGAGACGCAATACACCTGCCGGTGTTTGGTGATACACTGGTGTGTCACACACATCGGTTGAGAAGCGCTGATATAGACCAATATCATTGATTAACCTAGACCTTAAGCTATTGGCTAGGATACTAGCAGAGAGTTTGAAGATAGTCCTACCCACCTGGTACACAGCGATCAAGCGGGTTTTATACCATACATGTATGGCTAGCGACAATATTCGCAAAGTAGTCAATTTAGTGGACTGGGTTAAAGGCAGTAATATCCCATCCGTATTATTATCTATAGATGCCAAAAAGGCTTTTGATTTGGTCCACTGGCCCTTCTTATTTAAAGTACTACAGAAAATGCAATTTGGGAATTTTTTTCAATAATGGATACTGAAGTTATACGACTCTCCCAAGGCCAGGGTCAAGGTTAATGGGGGATATGGAGCTAATTTTGACATACAGCGTGGCACTAGCAAGGTTGCCCGCTGACCCTTATGTTGTTTGCCCTTTTTTGGAGCCCTTTGCTACCCGGATTTGTAATTCACAGAGCATCAAGGGTGTAACATTGCAGGATATACATTTTAAAATATCCCTTTTCGCAGACGATGTCTTATTCACACTCACAGAACCAAGTGCTTCTCTAACTGCGGTGGTGGGGGAGCTCGATAGTTTTCATCGGGTGGCTGGTTTTAAGGTGAATTATGATAAATCAGAAATTTTAAACATAAATCTTCCCCCAGTCAAAGTAGCTATCATAAAGAGAGAATTTTTTTTCGTTGGACTAAAAAATCAATTAATTATCTGGGGGTGCAAATAGGTTCTGATTTGTCTGATCTCTTCACACTTAATTATACTCCTCTTTGGAAAAAGATTGAAAAAGACCTTAGCAACTGGAGCAGGGAATACTTTTCGTGGATGGGCTGAATAGCAATATTAAAGATGAACATATTGCCCTGTTTCTTGTATTTTTTTCTACAATTCCCATTCACATATCCATAACTATACTGAAGTCATGGCAGAAAAGGATCTTTGGAAAAAGATCCTTTTGAAAAGATCCTTTGGAAAAGGACATTTGGAAAAAGAGATCACCACGAATCGCAAAGACTGTTCTTTTTTTGCCTAAAAAGAATGGGGGTATGGGGGTTCCTAATTTGCTATGGTATTTTGGAGCTGCACAACTTAGCACCCTGATAGCTCTCCTTAATACGGTCACCCTTAAACAGTGGGTACAATCGGAACAGGTAATGGTAGGCGCCATCCCGTCACAGGCCATTCTATGGCAATCCAGGGAGACATGGAGACCAGTGCGGCATATGCCTTTTGCTATGGCAAATACTCTTAAAGTATGGACCCACTGGAAGCCTAAATTGGTAGGCTCTTTTAAATATTTTCATTTTACCCACTTGTTCCACAACACCACCTTCCCTGCGGGCACGGAGTCCAAGGCCTTCTCGATATGGGTCGACCATAACGTTATACATACTGGCCAACTCTTGAAAGAGGGCAGGGTGATGTCTCATGCAGATTTTAAGACTAAACATCAACAATGCGCAACTAATTTTCTAGGCTATGCACAAGACAGACATTTCTTAAAAACACTACTGGACCCCAAAAAGCTTCATTCAACCAAATCTTTATTTGAAAATTTTTGTGAACAAGCTAGTTAAATGAAAGGAATAACATAAAAAATGTATTCTTTATTCAATGTACAGTCACCATCTCCTTTTTCACACATTAAAGCATGGACACATGATTTGGGGGAAGTGCTAAGTGAAGAGGACTGGGATATTGTGTTCAGCAGGACAGCAAAATGTTCTATCTTGATACCTGTACAGGAACATTGTTATAAAATTTTATATAGATGGCATTTAACTCCGATTAGACTTCATGCCATGTTCCCCAATGTTTCCGATAAATGCTGGAGGAATTGTGGACAGATGGGTTCATATCTACATATTTGGTGGACTTGCCCCAAGGTGGTACTTTTTTGGGACAAGATCAGGAGCTGGTTAGCCGACTTAGGGGTGGGAGACAAGCCTTTAACAATTAAACACGTCCTGTTAAACATCCTTGTGGAGACGCTTAGTAAAGCCCACCAAACATTTAGTTTACAGGTATATATTGCAGTGCATTATGAACTAACGAGGGCATGGAAGCAACCTGAACCTCCGCCACTTGCAGTTGTAATCCATAGGCTCTTTTCAAACTACCGGATGGCATATCTCACGGCTGTGAAACGTGCCAGGGTAGCAGCTTTCCATAAAATATGGAGTCCGATGAAAGAGTGGTTAAAAAGACACAGTTCACAGGGATAAATGGAGTATTTCCTTATTTTCAATTGTTCCCATTTCTTCCATTCAGCCCAGAATATTTTCACAAAACTACAGTTACTGGGCAGCGGCCATGCTCACTATGGCTTCATTCCTTAATAGTACACTCACTTACTTGTCTGTTTTGTTTTAGTTTGTAAAGATACATTGGTAATGAATGGAGTGTCGGGGAGGGAGGGAGGGATGGGAAACAAGGGGGAAGTTTCACATGTTTTTTACAAAATGTTCGACCATCTATGTCTATGATGTATTGTTTGTTTTCACAAAATTCTGTTATTTTGCTATATGGCCAATAAAACTTTATAAATTTAAAAAAAATCTCAGTCCTCGGGCCCCACAGAATTTCTCTTTACTCTATCTGTGCATGGGTCTCGGTTACCAGGGCCAGGAAAACATCACCTTCCAGGGCTTGGTGAAGTGGTATTCTTAGTTGGGCAGGGTACCCTTAGCTGGGCAAGATAATCCCTTCCAAAAACTGGTAAAAGACAGAAATATGGTCTCTGCCCAGAGAGTCAAAATCCTCTCTCTACCTAGGGGTGAAGACTCCAGATGGGTGTCCTCAATGGTCTCAAAGTGCTTCTTACTCACAGTTAGTTGATCTTCCTTATTCTCTATCAGATGAATCCCTGATGGGAGGGATCCTCTTAGGAACAAGCAGCTCCAGATGTACCTCAGTAGGGTAGGAAAAGGGGCAACCAAATCTTCCTCCCAGATCTTCTCAACAGAAATTTGCTTTCCCAAACTGAGACAAACCACCAGAAGGTCCTAGAACTGGGTCACCATCCATCCTCTGTCCTCACTGAGATGGCAAAGGGGCATATCTTGCCTAGCCTGAGAGGGTTCCCCTTGCCCTCCTTCCAGGCAGTGTCCAGGGATCCCATCAGGCTTCTTACAAATCAAAGTCTCTGAAAAATCTCCAAATAACTCGGGATATAGTCTCTATCCACCAAGGAGTGAATGGACAGAGCAGATCCCTGACCTGTCTCTCTAACTCTAGGCAGGGTTTGACAGAGCTCCAAACACCTCCTATAACTCCAAAATTAACTCCACTGCTCCCAGAGCTCTCAGGCGAGAGCTGCTTATAAGTCCCCTAAAAGAGGGTGGCCATTCTAGCACCTTCACAGGACTCGCTGACCTACACTATCCCTAGCTGAAAGGGCCACTGATAGTAATGAGACCAGAGGGTCCATTACATCAGCACAGAAAACAACTCTGTGAAGGTGATACACTGACAGAAAAGATCTGAAATGGGCCCAGCAGTACCAAAACAGTGACCTCACTTTATCTTTCTGTTAATGTGTCGCCTTAGACTGAAGTTCACGCCAGACCCGTCAACACATCTATTTTCTTCTGAGACATGAAACTAATTTGTTTTTTTTTTTTTCTTATTATTAAACTGTCTGCTTATTTCCCCAAGGCTCTGAATCTTTTCTTGTTGGAAAACTAAATTTGTGGGCGTATTTTTGTTTCTTTCCTAGAGGAAGCCTCTGGCTTATAAAAATAAATCAATTGTTACTGGCTTGTTTATGGAAGCTGCTAATAAAATGGGAGGAATATAAGGGATGCTTGTACAGCAGCAGAATAATTTTCAAGCAAGAAAATTCTTCCACGGGGGCGGGGGGGAGAAAAAATAATTTTCATCACTGCTAAACTATTTCGATCATGGTCAAGTCTTCCTCAATGCTAAATAGCCAGCAAAAAAAAAAAAAAAAATCAGCTATTCCTCAAGGTCTATTTGATATACTTGCATGCCAGAAATGTATAGTTTAACTGACCTCAAATATCTACAACAATGCCGGCCTACAACCAACAAGTATTGCCTTGATTTGCTATTTGTAAATGCCGCATTCAGTATCACGGAAGGGTGAATTAGCATGCTAGCTTTATACAATGTAATATACTTGGACCTGCTATATGGGAAAACTCATTGCTAGTACAAATTTACCTTCATACGATACCATATGTTTAATGGCTATCGTGACGGTGAGCCTTGAAAAGATATGAGACGTCTTAATCATTCGGTAACTTGATTATGTTTGCTCATGTCCGTATAGTGTGATGAAATCACACTTATTGGAGTCCACTGAAAAAAATGTTCTTGGTTGATGCCTGTGAATTATCTCACGCTGTCGCACTTATCTTTTCAAGGCTCACCGTCACGATAGCCATTAAACGTATGGTATCGTATGACGGTAAATTTGTACTAGCAATGAGTTTTCCCATAGAGCAGGTCCAATTATATTATGTGATTTTTTTTACATGCTATACATTTGGGTTTATTAAGCAGCTTTATACAATGGGCAGGTCCAGATTTAGGCGCAGGCAACGTAAGCAACTGCCTCCAGTGCCAAATTTTTATGGGCACAAGAGTCTTGCCGCTACTGCTCTACACTTAAATCTTACCTTTGCTGCTGCGCCGTCACTTCTGCTTTCTTTCAGCACCGGCTCCAATGGCAGCAGCAGCAGCACAGACCTGGAAGATAAATCAACTCGGGGCCTTCCGCAGACCTTTCCTGCTGATGAACCCTGCCGAGCTCTGCCCCTCTCATGGGATTCCCCGGTAACAGGAAGCCCATGCGAGGGGAAGAGGGCGCCCAAGAAGAGGATTTGGGCAGGAAGGATCATTTCCTTCCCCCTCCCCTGCCCAAGCAATGGGTGCAAACTGGCTTAATCCGGCCCTGACAATGGGATTCAAATATTTGCCTCAAAGCCCCCTGAAAGCAAGCTAAATCATGCAGAACCTCCAATTTGCAATTTTTTTAAACCTCAACATAGCAGAAATATACATTTCAGGGAGGCAGTTAATTTTATTAAAATGGAGGGGGATTATGGTTATAGAGAGAGCAAAGGGAAATGTCTGTTATGCCCTTGAGCCGTGCTAAACTGAATTTTCTATGCCTACAGTTTGCCACTTCAATTATTTACTCACAAATCCTTCAAGTTAGAGGTAGTCAACGATTGATGCTTGCATAGCAAAGTACAAAGCACAAGAGCTATTTTCTGGAATTCTTCCTTATTACATTGCAGTTGCTGAAATTCATTTTTCCAAGCCTGGGGAAAAGGATCTAATTAAACGAAGATTGCAATCAGGGTTGTTGCCAAAATTTAGCCAACCAAAAAAAAAAGAAGAAAAGAAGATGGAAATTTTCTTGGAAAGCATTAAACTGTGTTGCAGGCAAGATATAAAAATATCCACTGAACTGGATGGGATGTTATGCAGGGTAAGAAGAGTTCATCTACTGGACTCTTTCACCCTCTCAACTCTGTCCATGGGAAAATTTTGAACAGCCGGCGTTGTCTGCAACACACATGGGTACTTTTAGCCCAAATTGAAAAGGAAACCACCCACATCCTTTCCCTTTCAAAGTTGACAAATGCAAAGTACGCATCCCGCCAGGGCCGGTCACCCCAATCACGTGATAGGTGTTGGTCGCGGCCTGTGTGTAAGTGAGAGCATTTGATTGAGATCATCTATGTAAAGTGTGTGAGAGAGAGCATGTGTGTGATTGAGAGAAACTGGTCAGAGAGGTGATGTGTGTGTGTGTGTGTGTGTGTGTGTATAGGAGAGACAATGGAAGTGACTGGTCAGGGAGATGATTGGAATGTGTGTGTGAGAAAGAAAGTGATTATGGGAACCTGGGTGTGTAGGGGTGTGTGAGACACAGCATGAGAGTGAAAAGCCTGTATATGCAAGATAGAACATGGAAGTGGGAAGCCTGTGTGTGTGTGTGTGTGTGTGCATTAGAGAGAGAGAGACTGATCAGGAAGGTGACTGGTGTGTATGTAAGAGAAAGACTGGTCAGGAGATGATTGGTGTTTGAGACAGAAACTGGTCATGGGGGTGTAACTGGTATGTGTGTGTGTGTGTGTGAGACAGAGAGACTGGTCGTGGGCCCTAAGGAAGAGGACCATGAGTATAGAGCTTCAGCCACTACTGCTTCTGGTGTGTGCTACTGGCCTGCATGGAAGAGGAGTAGGAGAGCTGCTGGAGGGGGTTAGTAAAGGTGGCTTTTTAAGTTTATTTTTCTTGATTGACTGCCATTTTAATTACTGAATATTATGTGATGTGTCTGCTGTTTTGAAATATTTTATTGGTGTTTGGAGAATTTTAAATAGTTTTTATGAGTTTTTAATTGTTGGATATTATTCTGTTCATAGTTGTTGTGAAACATTTATTCTGCTTATTAGTATATTTATACAATTATTTCTGTGTTGGGATCTATAGTTGCTTGGCTAGTTCTGTTTTCCTAATAGGTGCATTGGTGTTTAGGGCCTGATTTAATATTTGTAGTGTTGCCTTTTCATAGGTAGGGTTGTTACTGTTTGCGTGTGTTCCATAATACAAGTGTAACTGTGTGCGGATTAGTTTATGTGTATTACTGCAGATCCTGGTAGTATGTTAGGTCGGTTCTGTGTATGTGACCGAGGTGAGGTATTTTACTGTATCAGTCTTATTTGTTGTATTTTCTCAAGAGGACATGCAATAGTGATAAACTACTGTCTTTTCATAAGTAGGGCTATTTAGCCTGGTAGTTGGAGTTTTTGTTGCTATTACTGAGATGACACTAGAACCAGCATATATTTTTTGTAAGGTGAGTTGTACGGGGAATGTCATAATTCTGCTTTACATCCATAATTGTGGGTCAGGGGGTTCCTGTGGATGCAAACTGTACTTTTACATTTAGCCCTATGATGGTTATATGTTCAGTATGTCACGCAAGTAAGAACCATCTGTCATGTGTGTCCCGACAGAAAAAAGGTTGAGAACCACTGTGCTAGAGAACAACTAATTCATGGCCATCTCAAGGTGACTGGAATTAAAAGTTCCCAGGTATGGAGAACCAGGGATTTTTTTTTCTATCCTTATTAGTTTTAATTATTGATTATTATTTGATGTCTGCTGTTTTTTAAATATTTCATTGGTGTTAGGGAAATTTTCAAACATTTGTATATGAGTTAAATTACTGGAGGTTCTATTCATTAGCAGTTTTGAAATATGTATGATTAGTATGATTTTCCTATTGTGATTGATGTTTTATAGTTCTTGATTTTATTGTTTGATGTTTTATGAGGAATGATGGTTTTTCTGTTTTTCCATTGCTGCATTACATACAGTCTAACTTGTTGTGCTTTCTAGTTTAGTTTGTCTGTGCATTTCTGTGTATATTTTATGGTCCCTTTATTTTGTATTTGGTGACTCACCAAATTGTATGTGTAATTGGGTACCCATGGGCCAGTATGGAGAAAAATCCCCCGGGCCACTATTTTCCCACAGTCCGCCCCTGCATCCCGCCCCCCCTCCTCCCCACCCATTTGTGCAGGTGGCTGGGCAAGGGGAAATAGCACATGTGCACTTGAAAGTTTCATGCACTTCTGCTATGTATTTTTCATCTCCTCCTGATGTAAATGCACTGACAGGAACGATTCTTTGGACCCCGGCTCAAGGTAAGCATGCAATGGGAGCTGGCACATGCTTTTAGACAGGCTGAATCATTTTACAAGGATAAATCACTATTTCCATAGGTAAATGGCTTTGAAACTTGACCTCTCCATAACTTTCACCTCACCTGACCCTGAAATTCAATTACTCAGATTTCTCGGATTAGACTAGTGGGGGCTGGGCAAATCTCTATCAAACCAAGCCCTAAGGATACAGCATGTACTACGGAGTCCAAGAGAAAGTGAGTTATGATTTTAATGGATGAGATATATGGTAAGATAAGGATTTTATTTTAGAAGTATGATGTTGATTTTTTGGTGTCTTCTGTTTTGTTTCTATCTTAATATGTATATAGGTTAGTATTCATTTTGTTTATGTTAGTATTGTTTAATGTTAATTTTTATTATGTATGCTTAGATATATTTCTTTGATGGGCGGAATATCAAGTTTAATTAAAAAAAAACTAGTTATGATACTGTTTGTACAGTTACAGAGGGGGTAACTATTTTAGTCTGCAGTAGCAAAGTTGACGCAGAGAACGGTGGAACCTTCCAAACTAATAGATTTATTGAGGCATATGTTTTCAAGAGCATGACGTGTAGTGGGGGAGGTGGTATAAATACAGGCTGAAGGGACTGAAGGGGCAAGGATGCAATATACAGAGCAGTGCTGAGAGATCATTAGCACAGTAAAGTTAATCGAGGGTGCAATGTAGAGAGCAGTGCATGGAGAGAACAATTCTCTTGGCATAGCTGATTTAATTAACACCTGTCAGGATGCCACTGACATAACTGTATTAGCATAGTTTAGTGAATTAATACCTATAGTGGGCCAGGAAACCATTGTCCTTACTCAGGCCCCTATTTCATAGTGATTGACCTGTTTGTCCTAGGTAGACAACAGAGGGGCACTGTTGGCAGTTAGTGTACATCACAGATGCATGAGCCCCTGATGTTGTAACTGATGCTATCGAGCCCTGTAATAGTATTTTTCAAGTGGATGTGGGGGACAGAGATGGCGCATGGGTTTGTAGCAAGGTCTGGTCTATGTTAAGTGTCTCTGGTATGCAGTTCAGTCATTGTCTTTCCTCTGCCACAGTCATTGCAGGAGAAAGCATTCAACAACCTGTAATGCTTCTCCTTTTAAGTCTCTCCTCTCCGTTTTCATACCCCCTATAACCTTTTCTTTGCCTGCAAGTCCCACTAATAACACTGCTACTTAATCGGGGACACAGCCAAGAGTGACCTTATCCTCCTGGATTGGGAAATTGGACACAGTAAGGAAAGTGGGGGTGGAGGGGTAGTGCTTCCTATTGCCTACCCATGATGCTAGGCCTCATCGGAATAAGGTGCAGCGTTTGCACATCATCCAGTCCAAGGCTAATGAAATACTTAGGTCATGAAGTAACAACCTTCTGTCAGAACTTCACAGCATGTGCAATGAGTAATCATAAATCAGTTTTAAGATTCTTTTGGCTGATTTTAGCACTTAAAAATGGAAAGTCATTTTCAAAAGGTTAACTGTCATTTCTAGAGACTAAAAAAAAAAAAAAAAACCAGTTTGAAGAATTTTGATTAATACGTTATAACTACAGAAATGCAATTCTTGCCAGGACACTGTTGATATCATTGGAACCAAGGGCAGCTGAATTTTAACATGATGACTGGAAACTGCTTGAAATACACTAGGGCAAAATCCAAATTCACTCCTAATTAAGAAGAGCATTTTAAATGGTAATGTAAACAAAGAAACAGTTTCCATATGTTGCATTTTGCTAGGAAGGATTTGATTAGTTGAGGTTTTAGATTCTCTTCTCATAGCGGCATTGCTTGCATCCAGGATCTTCAATGACACAAGATCGTCAGGGACAGGCTGAGTTGGAGTTGATGTGCCATCCCACCATATGCAAAGAATTATAGTCTTGATTTTGTTAGGAAACCAAGGTGGGAGGGGCTCATTTTCGTGGTGGAGGGGAGGGCGTTCCTGCAGTAGTTTTCCCCTCTCCCAACAAAATAGCACAGCAGTATCGGCCCATTATGTAGTCTTGGTGTAAAAACTCCACAAGACAAAACAATGCGGAAGAGGCCTGTACCAAGTGTGATGGCGGCTCCCAACGCACAGAGCCACCATTACCTTAAAAAGCCATGCAGCGCAAAAACTCAGCCCCCTACAAGAATACCAAAAGTCACAAGTGTCTTCTTAGACCCCCTCCCCCCCCCCCAACACCCATCCCGGGGCTGCCAACTGAGGCAGAGTGGCAACAAAAATTCCATAAATAAAAGTAAAAACATCCACATGATGATGCCCCCCATCTCCATATTGCACAACCCCCTACCAAGTAGAAAGCCCCTCGCCTCCCGTTTACAAGACAAAAGTAGACCAGTAGGGTCCCCTCCATACCTGCCTTTACAAGACAAAAGCAGGATGGTAGGGCCCCCCCCATCAACCCCCTCCCCAACTCCAAATGCAAAAAAAAAAAAAATCATTGGTGGCCTAGTGGCATCCCAACCTGAAATCCCTCAAGATCCCCCAAAACCCAATTCACAAAGACTGGGTGCCCCCCAAAACCCAATTCACAAAGACTGGGTGCCTCCCCCCCAGCTCCAGACCCGGACAGCACCATAATCCAAAATGATGCTGACCAGACTTTGCCCCTGTCATATAACAGCAAATTTCCAGGAGAGAGTTCTAATGACTCTGGAGAAATCAAAATGGAGGTCGATATTCAAAAGCCATTTAGATGGCCATTTAGATGCGGCTAGAATTTAGCTGCATAAGTTGAGGGTGGTCCAGGAGTAGGTGGGAGGATTTTCGGGTTGGGCCAGAGTTAGCCACATAGGTTATGCACTGCTTAACCAATGCGGCTGACTCTAGTCACGCCACAGGGCTGTCCTAAAGTTAGCCGGATATACTTATCCGGCTAACTTTAAGATAGCCAGGTAAATTCAGCAGCGCAGCTGCACCGCTGAATATCCCCATTAAGTTAGCTGAATGGTTATATCCAGCTAATTTAACTAGCCACTTCTTGGCTGAATATTGACCTCATGACTCTTACAGTCACTAGGCTTGCTCATGAACTTCAAAAAACTGACTCTGATTCCCTTCCAGAAAATCACGCTTATTGGGGTGTGGATAGATTCTCTGTAGAAGAGAGCTTTCCTTCCTTTAGATCAAACTCAGACTCTGAGCATTAACTTACACAGATCAGTCAACTGCCAGAGAGATGCTGGTTGTTTTTGGTCAGATGGCAACAGAAACTGATAGAGAACATTGACCCATTTTCACATATGTCTCCTATAATAGGGCTTTCATTTCCAATGGGACCAGCTTACTCAGCCCCTAACAACCAAAGTGGAAATTTCAAAGGAAATGATGCAGGAATTGAGTGGGCGGTTGGACCTTCTTCATTCTTCACGAAGAGGCACCTCTTCAACAAGCTCCTCACCAAGTAACCTTAGTAATGGATGCCTCCACGAAGGATTCAGAGGCCCACACAGGTCATTTCCAAACTCAAGGGACATGATAATTCCTGGAGAAACAATTTCAGATCAAATTCCTTGATTTGAGAGCGATAAGGTATACTCTAACAATGTTCACGCGCCTCCTTCAAGGGAAGAGCATTCTCATGCAGACAGACAATCAAGTCGCCAAGTTCTACATGAACAAACAAGAAGGCACAGGTTCTTGGACTCTGTCAAGAAGTGATAAATGCATGGGAATGGGCTGCACTGCAAGCCAACTATCTTCCCAAAATCACCAGTATGTTGGCAGAATCTTTCATCCACATGAAAGGCCCTTTCTGCAATCAACAGCCAACAGACTGTTTGAATCCTTCTCATTATTTGCATTAGAATAATACAGAAAACTAGAAAAGTTTTGCTTCATTGTTCCCAGCAAACTCAGAACTGTTCAGGACTCTTTTCTGCTCAACTGAAATGCAGATCTCATCTACACTTTTCCACTAATTCCACTAATAGCCAGAACAATGAAAAAAGTATTAAAAGACAGTATCCCCTGATTTTCAGATATGGGGACAGTATGAAAATTGCCCTTCTTATATTTAACCCTAACTTTTTGAAAATTTAATTTTGGGGACAGCTGCTAGGCTTTGTTGGCTTTAACTCTAAAATTAAATGACCTCAGGGATAACTTTGGGTGTTTGGGTACAGTCTGTACATACCTTTCACGTGCTGACTTTAACCTGATTTTTTTTTTTAAAGTGAACTTATGCACATACGTTTGCTTTGAAAACTAGTGGGTATGTGGCCTGGTATGTGTACAAATTAACTCACGTTACACCTATTTGGAAGGCGTAACTTGCCCAGGTTAACTAATGAGCATACTTTTTAAGATCAAAATATATATGCATATGTTCCAACTTTGCCCTCGGAATGCCTCTCCCAGGTTCATGTAAAAGACCACATATAACGAGGTTACAATATACTTATAAATGATCTGGAAAGAAATACGACGAGTGAGATAATCAAATTTGCAGATGACACAAAATTGTTCAGAGTAGTTAAATCACAAGCAGATTGTGATAAATTGCAGGAATACCTTGTGAGACTGGAAAATTGGGCATCCAAATGGCAGATGAAATTTAATGTGAATAAGTGCAAGGTGATGCATATAGGGAAAAATAACCCATGCTATAATTATACAATGTTGGGTTCCATATTAGGTGCTACAACCCAAGAAAGAGATCTAGGCGTCATAGTGGATAACACATTGAAATCGTCGGTTCAGTGTGCTGCGGCAGTCAAAAAAGCAAACAAAATGTTGAGAATTATTAGAAAGGGAATGGTGAATAAAACGGAAAATGTCATAATGCCTCTATATCGCTCCATGGTGAGACTGCACCTTGAATACTGTGTACAATTCTGGTCGCCGCATCTCAAAAAAGATATAATTGCGATGGAGAAGGTACAGAGAAGGGCTACCAAAATGATAAGGGGAATGGAACAGCTCCCCTATGAGGAAAGACTAAAGAGGTTAGGACTTTTCAGCTTGGAGAAGAGACGGCTGAGGGGGGATATGATAGAGATGTTTAAAATCATGAGAGTTCTAGAACGGGTAGATGTGAATCAGTTATTTACTCTTTCGGATAGTAGAAAGACTAGGGTGCACTCCATGAAGTCAGCATGGGGCACATTTAAAACTAATCGGAGAAAGTTCTTTTTTACTCAACCTACAATTAAACTCTGGAATTTGTTGCCAGAGGATGTGGTTAGTGCAGTTAGTATAGCTGTGTTTAAAAAAGGATTGGATAAGTTTTTGGAGGAGAAGTCCATTACCTGCTATTAAGCTCACTGAGGGGCGGATTTTAAGAGCCCTGCTCGCCTAAATCCGCCCAAATTCGGGCGGATTTAGGCGAGCAGGGCCCTGCGCGCCGGTGAGCCTATTTTACATAGGCCTACCGGCGCGCGCAGAGCCCCGGGACTCGCATAAGTCCCGGGGTTTTCGGGGGGGGCGTGTCGGGGCGTGTCGTGGGCGGGACCGAGCGCAGCGCCGTTTTGGGGGCGTGTCAGGAGCGTTTCGGGGGCGGGTCCGGGGGCGTGGTTACGGCCCGGGGCGGTCCGGGGGCGTGGCCGCGCCCTCCGGACCCGCCCCCAGGTCGCGGCCCGGCGCGCTAGCGGCCCGCTGGCGCGCGGGGATTTACGCCTCCCAGAGGGAGGCGTAAATCCCCCGACAAAGGTAAGGATGGGGTTTAGACAGGACCGGGCGGGTGGGTTAGGTAGGGGAAGGGAGGGGAAGGTGAAGGGCGGGCAAAAGAAAGTTCCCTCCGAGGCCGCTCCGATTTCGGAGCGGCCTTGGAGAGTATAGGGGTAGGCTGCGCGGCTCGGCGCGCCGGCTATACGTAATTGATAGCCTTGCGCGCGCCAATCCAGGATTTTAGCGGCTCCGCGTGGCTCCGCGCGTATCTACTAAAATCCCGCGTACTTTTGCTTGCGCCTGATGCGCCAGCAAAAGTACGCCTATTCGCGCGGTCTGAAAATCTACCCCTTAGAGAATAGCCACTGCCATTAGCAATGGTAACATGGAATAGACTTAGTTTTTGGGTACTTGCCAGGTTCTTATGGCCTGGATTGGCCACTGTTGGAAACAGGATTCTGGGCTTGATGGACCCTTGGTCTGACCCAGTATGGCATTTTCTTATGTTCTTATGTACGTATACTCTTATACCAAGTGAGCCCTGATCTATTTTCTAACAGCGATTTTTGTGCATGAAGCCAGGCTTTCTGTGTATAAATGGTTTTGAAAATTCAGCCTATTACTTAGTAATGCTGGTGAAAGGGAAAAGGTTTTGGCATTCCTTGTATATATTTATTTGCTTAATCATTATTTGCTATTCTTTTCAGATTCTGGTCCCCTTCATCATCATCATCATCCGCACCATCATATTTTATTTCTTTCTCGACTTCCCATACAAAGTGCCCAAGGCAAGTTATAGCAATACAGTAAAATACAATATGACAATAAGAACATAAGAAGTTGCCATACTAGGTCTATCAAACCCAGCATCCTGATTCCAGCAGTGGCCAATCCAGGTTACAAATACCTGGCAGGTACCCAAAATATTAAATAGGTCCCATGCTACTAATGCCAGTAATAGCAGTGGCTATTCCCTAAATCACCTTGTTTAATAGCAGTTAATAATACACTTCTCCTGGAACTTATCCAATCAAAATAAAACACTACCATAAAATAATACATCACACCCAACAACAAAAAAAACATAACAATCAAGTAAAACATTCTCAAATATCATAGGAAATATCATGTATCATAAAAATATCTTCCTGAAAAAATAGTGCAAAGTTAGATTCTAATATAGACTGACTAAATTAGCATTAGCAACAAGATAAATTAGTAAATTGTTACCATCTAAGAATCACCAACCCAAAACTTTACCAATATGAGAACTATCCTTTGCAACTGTTGTGGAGCCTTTATTCTGAGGGAAAACATCTGGAAACGTAGAACTTGCCCAATCTGTGCACAACTCTCTTCTATGAAAAAGGAGCTGACTGAGGTTAAAGCTCAATTAGCTTTAATTACAAAAAATACACCCACATTGCATTACTCAGAAAATAATTCCCCAATACCAAAGAATAACCAGGAGTCAAGAAAAAGAAATACAGTAGGCTCAGGTAGGATTACACATGTGTCCCATAGTCACCCATTCGTGACAGATTTGCAGCCAACAAGTATACCCCCCCACTCAAGCAGGTCATTAAGTAAATCATTAAAAACCAGGATTACAGTGGGCTCTGGTAGAATTGGACCAGTTACTAGGAGACACACACAGTATCAAATGCAACAAGAACAAAAAGCCTTCCCTATATTAAAAACTGAAGTCCTAGAGAAAAACATTGAAGTGTTACCAGAAAAGAGAGAAAACCAATGCATGCAGAATTTCAAGATACATAACCAAAAGAAAAAGCAAATTGAGATGGATAACTCTGGCATCAGTGGCACAACTGCAAAAGGAAAGAGTGAAGTGAATAACAAATCTCAACTAAAGTCTCATAAGGAGTACAGGAAAAGCAATAATCTTAAAGAGAGTACCTGGAAAGCTATGACCACAAATGCTCATAGTTTGGGAAATAAAATACCAGATCTGCAGGCCCTAATGATAGAGGCAGAAGTGGACATTGTTGCTATCACAGAGACATGGTTCACAGAATCTCATGATTGGGATACGGCAATACCAGGCTATAACTTGTTAAGGAAGGACAGAGTGGATAGAAAAGGGGGAGGTGTGGCTCTTTATGTCAGAAACAATATCCAAGCATCTGAGCTACAAGGAAGTTGGGGCAAGGAAGAAGCACTATGGGTAGACCTAAAAACAGATGATGGAGCATCAATTTATATTGGAGTGGTTTACAGGCCCCCGAACCAAAAGGAAGAGCTGGACAGAGACCTGGTTGAAGACATCCATAAGATAGGTAAGAAGGGAGAAGTGGTGATCGTGGGTGACTTTAATATGCCAGATGTAGACTGGAAAATCCCATCTGCAGAATCTAAAAATAGTAGAGCAATAGTGGATGCCATGCAAGTAGCTTTGTTCAAACAAATGGTATTAGAACCCACGAGAGAAGGAAATATACTCGACTTAGTGCTCACTAATGCAGATAATGTCTCTGATGTCGAGGTGGGCACCCACCTCAGCACCAGTGATCATCAAACAATATGGTTTAATATCACTAAAAGAATAGGGAAAAGAACCACAAAGACCCGAGTTTTACAATTCAAAAACACAGACTTTGAGGAAATGGGGAAGTACCTAGAGGAAGAACTAAATGGATGGGAGAATGAGAGAGATGTGGATCAGCAGTGGATCAATCTAAAAGGAGCAATCACCAAGGCAACTACTCTTTATGTTAGAAATGTAAAGAAAAGCAAAAGGAAAATGAAACCTATCTGGTTCTCAAACGAGGTGGCTGACAAAATTAAAGCTAAAAGAACAGCATTCAAAAAATATAAAAGATCCCAAAGGGAGGAGCACAAAGAAGAATATTTGATTCAACTGAGGGAGACGAAGAAATTAATCAAGTTGGCAAAAAGTCAAGCGGAAGAGAGGATTGCCAAGGAGATAAAAAATGGTGACAAAACATTTTTCAGATACATCAGCGAAAAGAGAAAAGTCCATAGTGGTATAGTGAAATTGAAAGGTGGAAATGATCAATGTGTGGAGAGAGACGAAGAAATGGCAGAAATATTAAATGAATACTTCAGCTCTGTATTCACTAAAGAAGACCCTGGAGAAGGACCATTTCTACACAAGAAGCTGGAGGGTAGTGGAATAGATGAAAATCATTTTACAGTAGAAAATGTATGGGAAGAGCTAAAGAATCTGAAAGTGGACAAAGCCATGGGGCCTGATGGGATTCATCCAAGGATTCTGAGGGAGCTCAGAGATGTGCTGGCGGGTCCGCTGTGTGACCTGTTCAATAGATCCCTAGAAACGGGAGTGGTGCCGAGTGATTGGAGAAGAGCGGTGGTGGTCCCGCTTCACAAGAGTGGGAACAGAGAAGAGGCTGGTAACTACAGACCGGTTAGCCTCACTTCGGTGGTGGGAAAAGTAATGGAGTCACTGTTGAAAGAGAGAATAGTGAAATATCTACAGTCCGGAGAATTGATGGACCAGAGGCAGCATGGATTCACCAGGGGAAGATCCTGTCAGACAAATCTGATTGACTTTTTCGACTGGGTAACCAAGGAATTGGATCAAGGAAGAGCGCTAGATGTCATCTACTTGGATTTCAGCAAAGCTTTTGATACGGTTCCGCACAGGAGACTGGTGAATAAAACAAAAAGCTTGGGAGTGAGTGCCGAAGTGGTGACCTGGATTGCAAACTGGTTGACGGACAGAAGACAATGCGTGATGGTAAATGGAACTTTCTCTGAAGAGAGAGCGGTTTTAAGTGGTGTACCGCAAGGATCGGTGTTGGGACCGGTCCTGTTCAATATCTTTGTGAGCGACATTGCGGACGGGATAGAAGGTAAGGTTTGTCTTTTTGCGGACGACACTAAGATCTGCAACAGAGTGGACACGCCGGAAGGAGTGGAGAGAATGAGACGGGATTTAAGGAAGCTGGAAGAGTGGTCGAAGATATGGCAGCTGAAATTCAATGCCAAGAAGTGCAAAGTCATGCATTTGGGGAGTGGAAATCCGAATGAACTGTATTCGATGGGGGGGGAAAGGCTGATGTGCACGGAGCAGGAGAGAGACCTTGGGGTGATAGTGTCTAATGATATGAAGTCGGCGAAACAATGCGACAAGGCGATTGCAAAAGCCAGAAGAATGCTGGGATGCATAGAGAGAGGAATATCGAGTAAGAAAAGGGAAGTGATAATCCCCTTGTACAGGTCCTTGGTGAGGCCTCACCTGGAGTACTGTGTTCAGTTCTGGAGACCGTATCTACAAAGAGACAAGGACAAGTTGGAGGCGGTACAGAGAAGGGCGACCAGGAAGGTGGAGGGTCTTCATCGGTTGACATACGAGGAGAGATTGAAGAATCTAAATATGTACACCCTGGAGGAAAGGAGGAGCAGGGGTGATATGATTCAAACTTTCAGATACTTGAAAAACTTTAACGATCCAAAGACAATGACAAACCTTTTCCAACAGAAAAAAATCAGCAGAACCAGAGGTCACGAGCTGAGGCTCCAAGGAGGAAGACTAAGAACCAATGTCAGGAAGAATTTCTTCACGGAGAGAGTGGTGGATGCCTGGAATGCCCTTCCGGAGGAAGTGGTGAAGTCCAAAACTGTGAAGCACTTCAAAGGGGCATGGGATAAATATTGTGGATCCATCAGGTCCAGAGGACGCATATAAAGAGCAGGTAGTAAAATACTGCACGGAGCGGCAGTAGCCACAGAGGCATTCACGGAGCGGGATGCCAGTGGCCAGTGGTAGGTGTCCACCTTCATGGAGCGGAAGGATGTAGGGCTGTCATCTCCCAATTAAATAAAAAACAAAAACAAAAAACAAAACAGGGATGGGATCCATCAGGTCTAGAGGACACATATAAAGAGCAGGTAGTAAAATACTGCACGGAGCGGCAGTAGCCACAGAGGCATTCACGGAGCGGGATGCCAGTGGCCAGTGGTAGGTGTCCATATAAAGAGCAGGTAGTAAAATACTGCACAGAGCGGCAGTAGCCACAGAGGCATTCACGGAGCGGGATGCCAGTGGCCAGTGGTAGGTGTCCACCTTCACGGAGCGGAAGGATGGAGGGCTGTCATCTCCCAATTAAATAAATAATAAAAAACCCCAGGGATGGGATCCATCAGTTCTAGAGGACGCATATAAAGAGCAGGTAGTAAAACACTGCATGGAGCGGCAGTAGCCACAGAGGCATTAACGGAGCGGGATGCCAGTGGCCGGTGGTAGGTGTCCACCTTCACAGAGTAGAAGGATGAAGGGCATCCATCTCCCAATTAAAAAAAGAAAAGAAAAAAAAGAAAAAAAAAACAGGGATGGGTTCATGGGCTTATAGGTATTACCAATTATTAGGCTTTTCAATATTTGATGATAGTTAATGTGACTTTCAAGGCATTCTTCACTTTCGGTGCATGTCCGGCATGACTCCTTGCTTCAATGACAGGGGAAAAGAAAAACTGATACTTCACACATTTCCAGCATTGCCCTCTGCTTCATGGCAGAGAGCTATGCTGCCGCTTACCCAACTAATCAAACTTAATATTTCACTTGGAAGCAGCTCCAGCAATGCTCTCTACATTAATGGTGGGGGTGAAAAGGGAATTAGAACATAAGATTACTAAGAGCCAAGAGAAACAGTTAAGTATGAGAACAAATGTGTGAAGCTTGCTGGGCAGACTGGATGGACCGGTTGGTCTTCTTCTGCCGTCATTTCTATGTTTCTATGTTTCTATGTTTCTATGTTTCTATAAGTTTATATTGGGCTAAATTGATTACTATAATACCCTTTACATGGGACTATCTAAAGGACAAATCTAAGCTCTGCAGCTGATTCAGAATGCAGAGGGCTGTCTGATTGCAGGCTGCCAGGGAGGTAAACATGTAATCCCCTTTGTGAAAAAGCTGCATTGGTTGCTGGAGGCCTTAAGGATTTAAAGTCCAAATGTTAGTATATAAGACTCGAAAAGAAGAGGCCCCGGTAGACCTGAAAGAACTCTTGCAAGATTACAGAGGCTAAGTGTTCACTGAATATACCTATGCACAATGTAGATTGCAGAACATACATTGGTAAGCATTTCTATTATGGGCTCTATACTTTGGAATGACCTCCCGTTGGATGTTAGGAAAGAAAAAGACATTAACATCTTTAAGAAAGAAAAGAAAGAGAAACAACCCGCCGTGAGAAACAAAGACTCCGACCCTGCGAGACAAAAAAAAAAAAAAAAGAACTGCGACGCCGCCGACTTGCAAGGCCACCCACTAACCCTCCCTGCGCCTCCAACCAGGCCTCGGAGCCGCGTCCAGCTGACGCCTGGGAGGCCAGCCCTTGCTGCCCTTAAATTGGGGCTTACCTCTGTGGTGCCGCACGGCGCGTGCACGAAAGAGCGCAATCTAAGGGGCCTGCCCCTTGGTGCGCCCCTTAGTGTGCCCTTTAGTGTGCATCACTACACATTCCAATTGCCCTATTTGTCCCCACTCTATTTGTCCTCACCAACAGTTGCAGCTGACATGTACCATTTCTACCAGATGTATTGCTCTATCCCACTCTAATTTGCATTGTATTGCTTTGTATTGCATTGTATTGTATTGTATTGTATTGCATTATATTGCACTGCTTCTTACACCCTTCCGTACCAATTTCTACCTGTGAACTTTGTCCCCACCCTCCCTTCTACACCACTGCTCCTCTGCCCACCTATTTCGACCCCCTTTAAGGCCCTCTTCTAGTCACCACTTTCACCATGACCCCCTTCGCCCACCCTGATCCCATTACATTCCCCATCCCCCGTATGCACTCCCCCATGCGCAGACCACCACCCTTTCTCCTTTATAACCCCCCAGCCCAGCGCAAATCCCTCATCCCCATTCTTGTCTCCCTCTTAGCACAACTACTCGGCCTCGTTACCTTATCCCTCATGTTATTCAATGCTCACTCCCTCACCAAAAAACCCCATATCCTTGAGGACCTCATTCATGACCACAAACCAGACATCTGTGCAGTCATTGAGACTTGGCTCAAGTGCACTGACACTGTCATCCTGAACCAGCTCCCCACCTCCTCCCATGACATCTTCTCCATCCCCAGACCTAAAAAGAAAGGGGGTGGTATTCACCTTATCTCCAAAAAAACCCCCTTAAACTTAGACTTGCAGGTTCTTGCTTCCTCCATGCCAATTGATGTAGGCCACTGTCATTGCCTTGTCTGACATTATCTGGACTGCAATCTGTCGCTGAATCACAAGCAAGCCAACCGGACCGCCCTGGCTTCCAACCGATTGATGCACAAGAGAGACTCTTCTGTATTCCAGTGCCCTTGCGCTGTCAGTTCCTAACAGTGAGCTCCCCAAACCTGGAGGTTTGCATCTGTCATGAGTACTAACCAATCAGGTGACCTTAGGGAAACCCCCTTTCTTAGATAATTCCCTTGCAACCATCACTGCAGGTGAGTGCACACTTCTATCGGCAGGTGAAGCTGAACCGAATAGTCTTGAGAATGTGGGTTCCAATGAGACAGCAGGGAGCGCTGAAGAGGACACGTATGCACCCTCACTCACTTCCAGGGTCACTGCCATCAAGCCTAGCACCTGAGGATAAGACCACACTGTCAGCCGTATTGTGTTCATCAAAAGACACATCTGCGCCATCAATTTCTGAATACGACCCTCCAGCAGGAAGTACCTGCCCTGCTTCATACTCTAGTGACTGAGATGGCTGAAGATTGCTCTTGGCCAAGTTCACCATCCAACTCAGCTCCTGCAACAAGGAGACCACTTGTGCAACACCAGGAGGCTCTCTTCCAGAGACTTGGCCCAAATCAACCAGTTGTCCAAATATGGGTGTACCAGAATTCCATCCTTTATCAACTCTGCCACCATCACCACCATCACCTTGGAAAATGTTCTGGGTGAAGTGGCCAGACCAAAAGGAGGTGCTCAAAACTGATAATGACATCCCAAAACTGCAAATTGCATAAAGCGTTGGTGCTCTAGTCGGATGGGAATATGCAAGTACATCTCGGACAGATCCAAGGAGGTCAGAAACTCCAACTGCATGGCCATTATCACTGAACGCAAGGTCTCCATGCAAAAATAAGTCACCCACAAATGATGATTGATCCTTTTGAGATCCAGGATGGGATGAACAGAGTCCTCCTTCTTGGGCACAACAAAATAAATGGAATATCGACCCGTATTTTCTTGAGACGTGGGCACTGGAGCCTTGGCAATGTGCACTCCACCACCTGCCTCTTCTGCGAGGAGTGGTAAGGTAACACCATGAATGTGTCCTGAGGAATACTGCAAAACTCCAGTGCATAGCCATCTTGTATCACCTCCAAAACCCACTGGCCTGTTGTGATTTTGACCCACCTCTGAGAAAAGAGAGAGAGACGATCCCCTATCTCCTGTTCCCAGGGGTGGGTTGGCACACCTTCATAGGGAGGCTCGGGGAGGAGTCCACTACCCAAGTCTATGCCCCATCTGGGCTGTCTAGGCCAAAAGGACTGAGACCCACTGAAAGGTCGAGTTCTCTGAAAGGTGGCTCCTCTGTAAGGTCAAAAACACTTGGATCCCCAAGCAAGACCTCTCATGCTAAAGAGGCATGGCGACTGCTTCTTATCTTCCGGCAACTGTGGGTCAGGGGATTCCCCCCACTTATTGGCCATTTTCTCCAATTCACTCCCAAACAAGAGTAAACCTTCAAAGAGCAACTTCATAAGGTTAGACTTGGAGGTCACATCGGCCAACCAATTTCTCAGTCATAACTGATGCCTGGCTGCCATTACCGATGCTACCCCTCTAGCTGAGGTAAGGATCAAATCTCAACCCGTATCTGCCAAAAAGGTGGTCGAGGGCTCCATTACTACCCTGGAATTCATACCAGACTCATCACTTTTGGAAAACATAATCATTCTCTCACCACTGGATCCAGGGGGTACAGCCCTTCCAAGACTCATCCCCCTTTGAAATTAGCCTCTGGGGTGCCCCACTCAAGATCAATCAATTCTTGAATGGCCTCCACAACAGGGAAAAAACAAGAGGCTTTACGCAAAGAAACCAAAATGGGATTCTTTTTTGGTTCAGACATGGAATCAGTTCCAGTTATTCCCAGCATCTTCAGTGTCTGGAAGATCAGAGCTGGTAAATCATCTCTATAAAAGAACCTCAACATAGACCTGTATGGTTCCAGTCCTGGAGGAATTTCCCCATCCTCCAAAGATTACGTGTCAAGCTCATCATCCATGCCATCCGGATTCCTACCAGGAAGACCACCTGCCGACCTAGACACACTTCAGCAATTAACCACAGTGCCTGGTGTGCAGGAGGTTGCCACCTGCAACTCTGACCTGGCAAAATTGGCCGGGGCAGAGGTCTGTGCCTGAAGAAAGGATTGCAATCCTTGAAAACATTCCAAGAAAAGGCAGAGGGATCCATACCAAAACCAGTAGGAACCTGGCCTGTGTCCACTGAGCTTCCTTACCCTGCTGATGAACCATTTAAGGAGTTCCAAAGTCAGGCACCCCTTCTAACACGTCTTTACCCAGGACCTCATTAGGCTGGGAAGACTCGGGCTTAGTAAAATCATCATCCATGCCAGCAGTGCTGGCACAAGTTAGAAGGGATGCCAGGCTGAGAAGCCTGAACATGACAGGCAACACAGAGGGAAAGGCGCTTAGGTTTCTTAAGAATAGATGCCATTAGTCTGACAACACACATAACTGACTGAAAGACTGTGTCCAGCTGAATTCACGCTGTAAAAATATGCATCCAAAATTTTCAGCGTCCTAAAGATCAAGCACATAATCCTGTACTTTGAAATGTGCCCAAATACTGAGCGCCCTCAAAACGCCCACAATATTCTTACAAATAAACGTGCATCTAAGTCAGATGCCACTACCAGCTGGACGTCCAGCTAGCATCCAACCAAGCATCCAAAAACTGGGTGCACAACATGGACACACAGCTGGATGCACACACATGAACCGACGTCCTGAAGAGGGCAGCCTAACACACAGGAAAAGAAGCACAAAAGCACTTCTGCAGCCTACCATGCGACGCACAGAAAAAAGCCTAGGCTGCTTAACCCACCAGGCTGCCTACGTCCCTTAACTTCCCTCAGGGGCAAGAACAACGTCGGATCGGAGCACTGACCCTGGAGACCAGAGGAATCCCTACAAAAACCCTTCTAGTTTCTCTTTTTTTTTTTAAGCTTTACCTGAGTTCAGCCCGTTCCAGCTGAATACAAAGTTGGTCTTTGGCTGCGGGGGAGAGGGCATATATTATCACTGCCGTGCTCGGTTTCCTGCACCCACCGCCTTTCAGCTGTTTTAACAGGTAAGTCCAAGCCGGCTGAAGAAATTAATAATGGACCAAGGCACTCATCTGAGGAACCTCGAAAATCACTTCAGGAATTTTCAACTGGTGGAGGGACCATATGGTAACATCACAGGAGACTGGGGCAAATTAATTTCCTCTTTTTCTTTCTCCTTCTAAAACCTGAAGCAATCCTCAGTAGGGAGTTGCACGTCCACCATCTGCTGGAGACGGAGAATACTGGCAGGCTGATGTCACTGCAGGGGTATATATACTGTGATGTCAGCTTTGCTCCATCTCCATCTGCTGGAAATGGTGCATAACCCACTGGTTCTGGATTAATTTGTCTAGATGCTAAGAAATTGTTGTTATGGTTTTATTTGTGTTAGCTTTTTATTAATGTTGAACGGTACAGCACGTAGAACAATGGATAAATAAACAATGCCTCTCTATTGATCCATGGCGCAGCTGCACCTTGAGTATCGTGTGCAAATCAAAAAAAGGAACGCTATAGAAAACGTTTAGAGAAGGGCATGGAAAATGATAAAGGCGGTGGCTTGGCTCCCTTATGAAGAAAGGCTACACAGCTTAGGGTTCTTCAGAATGAAGAAGAGATATATGTTAGAGCTTTATAAAATTACATATGGTATGGAACAGGTCAATAGTGAATGGCTATTTACATTATCAAATAATAGGAGGAATGGGGGGCACTCCCTGAAACTAACAGGTAACAGATTTAAAACAAGAATATGTGGTTAAGGCAAGTAGTACAATAGAGACAGGGACAAGGGAAAGAGACAGAGACAAGTTTCTGGAGCAATTATTATTATTCAGATAAGACTTCAGCTTCTCCACCTCCTAATTCTTGCAGTATCAGACCAATTTTTAAGGAAGACCCAGTAAAATAACATTACAATAGCTATCACAGGCAAGCCTGGATAGATAAGGACACAATCTCCAAATTGACTTAAGAGTAAAAGAGAAGATACTTAGAGAGCTTGGAAACATAGGGTTCCACACAGCCATCTTTTCATCTAATGTTATCCTAAGACTTCAAACTGGCTGCTTTGCAAGCCAATAAGGCTCCATCCAAGCTAAGCGAAATAGGTTCACTGCTGTACGAGTGCTTTTCTATTGTATGGATCAAAACTGCTCAACTGACCCTGACAAGCTCTGAGGGAGCCGGATCTTAGCTAACACCACACAGATGTCAACTGCATTAAATTTTACTACAAGGAGAGACGTGGCATAAGCTCCCGAGTTAATCTACCATACGAGAAAGCGAAGGCACAAAAGGGAGAGAGGGCTGTAAAAAGAGCACAGCCAAGGACAACCGTAAGAGGAACTATTGTTACACATTTGGGTTCTCCTGCCCTTCCTGCCTCCTGAGGCTGTGGGCTCGGAGGTGAAGCCGAACAAAGGAGAGATCACGCAGGAAGGGTCCAACACATTTTATTTCGTCCACGCAGTTTAACAAACAGAGATGCTGAAGACAGTGCCTGCTGTTCACAGTCTAGGTTCTCTCTGTCCCCGTAACACAGGGCACTTCGGGTACTCAATGTCACGCTTCCCCTCAGCCCTGAGGATGCAGGCACAGTCAAGCTGCTTGTCGCTGCTCCACAGCGCACTGGCTGACCTACAGGGTGCTCGGGCACAGGCACTGGAAGGGATGGTTGGATACCATAGAGCCTAGCCGGACACAGCTGCCCCTCTTGCAGGGCCAGATTCAGACATGCAAATCCCAAGTAAAAGAAGGCGTTAGCTATTCCTCAGCAATGCAAGGAGGTGCGTTAACGGGAAGACAGTTTAAAACACAATGTAACTCCTGGGTCAGAGCAGAGGTAAAAGTTAACTCACATTTCTGGTTGCCATATTATACTAGTGCTGTTCCCAGGGTGATACTGTCTAGCTGCTTCTACCACACTGAGCACAGCACTAGAATAACTTTGGCCACCAGAAATGTGAGTTTACTCCACCTCGGAGCCAGGAGTTTAATTTCCGGTGCTCTCGGGGAGGGCACCTTCAGCTGAACATGCATCCGACTTTGGCATTCTGTTTAATTGTAGATGCCCACCCCGGGGAGCTTACACGTTGTTCAGCGAGTTGTAAGTGCCTCCTCCAGAGAGCAAATTCTTGCATCCAAGGCCCTTTTGGCAGAGAATAGCAAGTAAAATCAAAGCATAAGCTCTCTGGGGTGGGCAACCACAGGTAGCTTAACAAAGCATAAACTCTCTGGAGAGGGGCGGGCACCTAAAACTGAACAGGATGCCAAAGTCAGATGCACAGCACCAAAGTGCATACTACTAAAGTGCCTTCCCCAGAGAGCTTAGTCTTTGATTTTACTTGCCATGTCTTGCCAAAATGGCAGAGCATGTGACACTGGTTCTGTCCATGCAAACTTGTGTGCACATTCTCTCATTCAAGGCCATTTTGACAAGGAATGGCGAGTAAATTAAAAGAATAAGCTCTCTGGGGTCTGCACCTACAGCTAGATACAGCTGAACAGTGCACACTTTAGCAGCAGACTGGTGCCTGCCTCAGAGAGTTTACATTGAAAATTTATTCCTGGGTCCGAAGTAGAGTAAACTCACATTTCTGCTGGCAAATGTCTATTGTTGTGCCCAGTATGTTACCCAAACTCAGACCCAGGAGGATTTACATTTCCAATGTAAGCTCTCTGGGGAAGGCACTGACAGCTGAACAGTACTTGAAAACTGGAATGCACAACACCAAGTGCATGCTATTCAGCTGAAGGTGCCTTTCCAAGAGAACATATGTTTTGCTCAGCTTTAGCTACAAGCCCCGGAGAGCTTATGCCTCTTTTGGTCTGAGGTACAGTAAACTCACATTTCTGAGAACCAAAGTTATCCTATTGCTGCACCCAGTCTGGTAGAAAGACACTACCACATGGGCACAGCAACAGAATATCATGGCCACCAGAAATGTGAGATAACTTTTACTCCATCTCAGGTCAGGGAGTTAACCTGAAAATCCACTTAAGTGAATAAAACCAGGAGGTAAGCACTTGAAGCTGGAAGGAGTGTGACCAAAATGGCCTTGCATGCAAGACTGTGCCCAAGTCAAGATGCCCACTGCCAATTTTGCATGCAAAGCCATTTTTCCAAGTGAAATCAAAGCTCTCTGGAACAGGCATCTACAGCCATTTGAGATGCACAGCACCAAAGTGCATACTGTTCAGCTGTAGGTGCCTTCCATAGAGAGCTTACCCTTTCATTTCACTGGGCATGCCTTGCCCAAATGGTCTTGCAGGTGAGACTGTGCACAAGTTAAGATGCCCACTGCCAATCTTGCATGCAAGGCCATTTTGATCACATTCCTTCCAACTTCAAGCACCTACCTCCTTACTCCTGTTGTTTGTAATTTTGTTTTTTTTTTTTTTTTAAATAAACTTTATTTTTTAATTTTCATGGCATACAATCAATAAATAAAAACAACATATCACTATAAAGTGACAAGAAAGGAACATAGATATTTCACAGGCTAGTACAGTAACTGAGATTCTAAGTTACAATGAAGCAGACACAACTATGGTGATGTCATATACAATAACAAGTGCATCCCATATTACAGAGAATTACGGAATTGATGATAAAAGCACCTACTGCATCAAATTTGAAAAGCTTTCCTTTAAGATCATAATGCAATTTTTCAATATCCGAGCAGTTTGTACCTGTGTATGCCAGTATGCCATATTTGGGTTGGTTTTCTAAAAGGTAGCAATGGTAAATTATGCAGTTAACAGCAGCTGTCCCACTAGAGGGCAGTATTACGCAGGAACCAGTGAACCATCCCACTTCCACTTCCCCAAGAAGCCCAGCAGGGGTCGAAGCTGTACTGAGAAACCTAAGATACCAGCAATCTCCTGTGCAACCTGTGACCAAAACCTTCGCACTCTCTGACAATGCCATCATATGTTTCAGTTTCTCTACCACAATGCAGTGTTCGCCCCTGGAATTAGCCCTGCATTGAAGACAGATGTACGATATGTTCTGTGCAACAGTTTAACCATTAATTCAACCTGCCGAATACAGATAGAAAAATGGAAGGCTGATTTCCTTATAATCATCCAGGCTTTAATATCCAGTTCTAAATTTAGATCTGAGATCCATGCATCAATCAAGGATTGTGGGGGGACATTGCCAAACCTTGCAGAGAGGATGCCACAGAAAATTAAAGTAAAGTAATACTTTTGGGAAAAGCTTCCATGTCAACTAAGAAGGCCTCCAAATCATTCAGAGGATGAAGTGGTTTAGTCAAATAGAATGTATAGTTATTTTTCATAGGATATTAGACTCTCCAAATATCAGTAAGGTGAAACGTATCAATCAGCACTTTAGCACTAAAGGTACTAAGAGAGGTGGTCCTCAGCTGTGAGGTTTTATCAAGCAAAGGATTAGGGCAAGGGTTTCAGTCCCTTCCAATATAGAGATGTTCAAACCCAAAACCGGTGATCTTATCAATGAGTAACTTATACAATTCAGTCTTGTCAGTTGGGGCCATATATATTAAAAAGTGGAAAGCCAGGGGCAGACTGGAAAATATCAGCAAAGGGATTTTTTTTAAAACCAGCCCACGGGGTATATGACTCACTCATAAACTTACCTCACCTCGGTCTGATACTGGTCGAACACAGTCAGACCCTCATCAAATACAGAATAAAGACACCATAAAGTATAAATACAAATGTGCAGACAAAAACTGAACTGGAAACTCCAACACGTCAAACTCTGTATGCAGTGCAACAATGGATAAACAGTAACCATTACACATAAAACATCAAACAATAAAATCAAGAAATATAAAATATAATAATAAAACCATACTAAATAAATGAACAAATATTTCAAAACAGCTCAGATGAATAGAACATCCAATAAATAAACTCATTGGGAAATGTTTAAATATTTCCTAAACACCAATAAAATATTTAAAAACAGCTGACATATCAAATAACTAATAAACATTTTTAAAAAATTCACCACTCTCCATACCTGAGAATTTTTTTATTCTAGTCACCAAAAAATATAAATAAATGTGCAAATATTGATCTGAAAATGCAACAAGCCAGACATTGTATTTAAAAAACAAAAACATTACCATTCCTCATAAAATATCAAATAAAACTATGAAATATAAAATATAATAGTAAAGGTATACTAAAAAATGAACAAATATTTCAAAACGGCTGTCAAATAGTAGACCCAATAATTAAAAACTCTTTATTTTTTTAATTTACTGTTTGAAATGTTTTTGATATTAGGAAGACACATCAAATAAAATCCAATAATTAAAAATAATAAGGATAAAAAAATCTTGTACTCTCTCTACCTGGGAATATTCGATTTCCAATCATCCAAACATTAGCCGTGGATACACAAACTTTCTCCTCCCTCTCTCCCACCCAATACAGACAGAAGCAATTTCCTTTTTTCACTCACACACACACACACACAAAGACAGGAGCATGCTTCTTCTCTCTCTCATAAACACACAGTCAGAAGCACCCTCCACTCAATTACACAGAGAGAAAAACGCTCCTGATCTCACATACATATACACAAGCACCCTCCCCATCTCACATACATACACCCTCCCCATCTCACACACATACAAGCACCCTCCCTCATTCACTTACATACAGAGAAAAACATTCCTGATCTCACACATACACCAGCACCCTCCCTCTCTCACATACATACGCACAAGCATCCTCTCAATCTCACATACATATATACACACACACACAGATGCACTCTCCCTGCCTCACATACACACACAGAAGAATCTCCGTCTCACATACATACAAACACACACAAAGCACTCTCTAGATCTCACATACATACACACAGAAGCACTCTCCAGATCTACGTGCACACACACACACACACAAGTTCTCTCCAGATCTCACATACATGCATAGACAGAAGCTCCCTCCCTCACTCATTTCCACAGAAAAATCCTCCTAATGTCACACACACACAAGCACCCTCTGTCTCTCACTTACAGACACATAGAAGCACCCTCCCTCTCTAGCATACACACAAACACACTGGCCCCCAGTTGAGCAGCTCAAGTCTTTGGTGCCACCAACACAGTCTCCAGCAGTAACCAATAGCTCCCATCATCTGTCCCACTGCCTGATCTCTGGTGGCAGCCAGCGGCTTACGTCTTCATTCCACTAGCCTGTTCTCCGGTGCCGAGCCAGCAGCGCCCATCTTCGGCCCTACCGGCCTGGTCTCTGGCAGCGACCAGCATCTCCTGTCTTCAGTCCCGCCGGCCTGGTCTCCAGGAGCAGCCAGCAGCTGTCATCTTTGGCCCGCACCTGAGCAGCTCTTTTCTTTTAGTTGCGGTGGCCTGCAACTCCTTCCTTTGGCCCCGCTGGCTCGGAAGACATAGGATGCAAGAAGTGGCTAGTGTTTCCCACTGCCGTGGCGCTGCATTGAGGAGGGGCACTTGAGGTGCTCAGTGAGGTCCCGGGTCCATGCAGCTGCTGTGGTGGTCAAGGAGAAGGGGAGTGCAGGCCACTGCAACCAGCACCAACCATGTGATTGGGTCTACTGGCCCACTGGGGCATGCCCACAGACCCAATAGGCCTATCCTCCCCTGTGGAAAGCTGATAGAATATAAAGAGCAGTCTAGAATTATATATCTGCCATCGTCATCCACCAAAGAGCGTTGGACAACCAAAGGCAGAGACTTGTCAATTAATACACAAAGCCTCCTACTCTAAGAGATATAAGAGGAGTAAGTAAACCTGCCCAACCCAACCTGCTTTCAATTTCTTGTGTTCAGCGTTTGTGAGGTGAGTTTCTTGTAGCAGAAGTAGCTGGACATTATTAAGGTGGGCAAACTGAAGAATGTGTTTTCCCTTAATGGGAGAAGAGATAGCCCTGACTTTAGGAGAAACAATGTGCACATGAGAGCCCATAGCATCAAGATTTTTAATAGCAAAAGAGTGAAGCAGTGCAGTCCGTCATAGTACTGAAAACTATTAAATTTATGCAGCGTATGGTGAAATATTATCAAAACATACTTCATTCTTTCTATATAAATGGAACCTGTAAGTGCAAAATAAAGAGCATAATACTGTAATTTTGCTTGCCTAGTATACCAATTATCTCAATAATCATACAGCCTAACACCAACCTTAAAACCCCAAGAACAAACACTCCAAACTTTGAGTAGAAAACCCCAACAAGATTCTCCCCCCCCCCCCCCCCCAATCTACAAAACTCTCACTACCCTACAAGACCCATAAACCCTCAGGTGTGGCCCCCCATCGGGATCCAAAAAGTGAGTCAAAATATACAAATATCTCTCCCACCATCCACCCTCCCCCTAATAACTCTCTTTGATTTCCCAACTGCCCCAAACCAATAATGCTAGATTGGCTCCTACACACACCCCTTACCCACAAACTTTCTTTATCACCCACCCACTCCTCCCCCTTTACAGTCCCTATACCTTCCCCAGGTAACAAAGATCACATGTATACACCATAGCGAATCCTCACACTGAGAAACAAAAAGAAAACCGTGAAAAAAAGCAGAAGACCATCAACAGATCAGTCTTTCAAGTTGCAGGATGTCCAAAAAACTGCAAAGTAAAAATGTATCCATCAGGCTTTGGCAGTCCGATCCAGATCTGTAACAGATTAGGTTGAAGGGGCCATGGATAAAGGTTAGCAGGCAGCACAAATAACTAACCCAACAAGCCCATGAATAAAAGCAATGCCTGCCAACCCCTTTCAAGTTAATCACCATCAAAATCTGTCCATAGAGTTTGAGCTTATGGAAGCCATGCTGAGAATTGAACAAGCATTCTGGCTCCAGCAAAAAGGTAGGAGAAGAAATAAAAATGTCTCCAGTTAGAAGTACTAAATAATAGTATAGGAGAAGTGCTTTGTTGATGAATCTAGGGATTATAAATACTGGGCATTTCGTTGCGTTTTCTAGTCTCCCAGTCTATTGCAACATTCAGTTCGTTTCACTGCATCTGACGCTCCCACCAAGAGCCACCCAAACCATGAGTAACCCATTATTCAAGGTCCATTTTCTAGGCCTGGGCCGCATGTTGCTCCTCACACTACTGCAGCCATTTCTCAGCAGCTTGAACGGAAAAGAGCATAACTGCCATGCAATCAGTTTAGCCAGATAAGAGCACCGCATATCTAATATTCAATTTCTGCAATACTCGTTTCCTGTTGGAAAAGACTTGGGGCTTCCTTTGCATCTCTGATGAGAAATCCTGGGAAATCATAACGCGTTGGTCTTGATAGGTCAGATCCTGCTGCTTCCAGGCCGCATTTAAAATCATGTGCTTGTCACCAAAATTGTGAAGTTTGAGAATAACTGCTTAGGGACGGCCACTCTATAGAGGGGCTGAGGTTAAGGCGTGGTGCGCTTTGTCAGTTTTGATCCACCCCTTACTACATTCCAGATGCAGACGTTCCATTTTGAAAAAAATTTGGCCGTCCTCGTTTTTTTCAGGGATGCCAAGTAGTTGCAAATTGCATCTATGGGACCTGCTCTCAAGATCATCAATCTTCTCCAGGATGGTTGGGTAACTTGTTTCAAGTTTTTCAGTTTTAGTGGCGATGGATGTAATCACCAATTCGAAGTCCATCGGCTTCCCCTCCTGCTTATCCAGCCGAGTCACTTTGTCCTGCACTGTTTGCACTAGCTGGCCACTTTTTTTGGCAATAATTTTAAACTGGGCATTTAGTTTAACAGAGATTTTCTCCGCAAACTTTTCTAGCAGAGAATGCAATAGGGCCACTTGCTCATCCAGCTCACCCACCTCATCTCTGGCTTCATCCTCGGAAGCTGAGTCCTCCACCATTACCAGCTTCTCCGAGCGGTCTTTTGTAGTTGATTTTCTAGCTCTTCTTGTTTTAATCCGCCCACAGCCAGGGGATAGATAGCCTCCTTAGATTGAGACATCACCAAGTTTGAGTCAGTAGCTTGTGAAGAGTACGTGATAAAGATCAAGTCAGGTGGAAGCATGTGGCTTCCCCGATCAGGGCATAACCAGAGGTCCTTACTCCTTTTTAAAGCAATGTTTAAAGAGCTTTTCTGCATTGTTCAGTTGAACTCACATTTTAGCGTACTTTCTTCGTTTGGCATGCTTTTTTAAGTCCTGTTTGTTTTGCATCCCATTAGCTTACTGCATCCCGCGGGGACCCCTGTTTTTAACGAATGTGTTAAGCAAAACAAGTTTTACAATTTTAGCACAGGTTTTATTACATCGGCCCCCTAGGAGCCTTGCTCTGTGCTTGCAGTATGAAAAGCAACAGGAAGTGGGAGGGGGGAACAGGACAGCAGAGGCAGTAGCTGCAAAATGGCAGAGGCATATGTGCTCCTGCCCAGTTTTACAGTACCATAATAAAAAAAAAAACAAGCTGGCTCGGTAGATGGAAGGAAGGATGGGTATCTGTTTTTATACAAGGCTGGAAAGAATGGCATAATTAGGCAACACAACCAGGCAGGGAGGGGAAGTCATGGTGAATGCATCCAGCTAGCTCCCTGTAAGCAAACATATTTTTTAATACTCAAAAGACCTTCTGGCCCCCGCACAGCAAATTAATTTGTTACTGGCAATCACACAATATATGTGCAGCGAAAGGTACCCATGACACGAAGCAGTAACCTTGAATCAAGGGCAGTAATCTGTTATTAGCAGTAGACAACTGGAGGCAAAATTCACTGAAAGGTCACTGTAAAAACACGCTTGACACAGAAATGTGTTGAAAATTAATAACGTGTGCACTTTTCTGCTCTCTAGCATTAACATGTAGTCTGAACATTATGTAATGTGAGTGATTTGGCCTTTCAGGACCCCCTAATAGCTGTTTCCAGCAACGGCCTCTGCGATTTAGACAAACTGGTTCACCCCACTGGCCACGATTTTTGCTCGTCAAGTGTGGCAGATACGGCTGAAGGCCTTCGGTTTGCAGGGGTTATGCATGGCCACGTGAGCCACGGAGAATGTGTTACCAAAGACAGGACCCTGAGCAGACAGCAGATTTATGCAATTAAGGATTAACATTTTAATGAATTTTATTAAGCAAAAGAAATTCACAGAAACGTGAATCAATACAGAAATAAGCTTCTCCGGGACATGTTCGGTTAATTTTGTTAATTAAACACATGAAGTACTATGAACTTACTGTTATATTCATTGACTGTGCATTAGCACATTTAACTGAAGGAGTCATAGTCAAATGAAACGTGCCAAGTCAAAACACACTTACTTATAAAGTCTGCATATGTTTTATTAAAAGCTCTTCAAGGCAGGGAAGCTAGACAATTTATTATTCTGTTTATAATTATAGCATTATTTATGGATAATTAATTTTGTTTGTGGTTAGTGTCCATGCCTTACAATCATAATTCAGTTTATTCAAATTCAGGGTCAGTATTATATGCAAATCAGCTCTTGCAGAATTGAATTCTGTGCACTTTTTTAATAATAAGGATTAATTTGTCAATACAGGAGTGTTTAAATATAGCATTCTTTTTCAACATGAACTGCTTTTTCCGAAGGATGGGGGTAAAGGAAAAATCAAAATGAAAAAAGGAAGTCAGGAGGCTGAAGAGGAAGAAGGAACAGAAAAGAAGACATGAAGAGACATAGAAACATTTCAGAGCCGAAAAGAGAAGTAGAAGTGGGGCCTCACCATTCACTTTCTAGATTCTCAGAGTGCATTGGGTGTCATCATTTTTGTGCTTTTCTTCAATACTTTTCTGCGTCCTTATTCACCCTACAATATCACGCCTCTCCAGATTTCATAGACCCCGTTCTTTGGAACTCCCTCTCCTTCCTCTCCCCTCTGGCAGGTCTAAAACTTAAGGCGGATATCAGTGGGGGAGAGGGAGAACCCATTCACAAAACAGCCCACTCAGGTGCACAGTCCACAGGTACTGCATGCCCGCAGCCTTACTACAGATTCTCCAAGGGAAAGGCCAGGCTTTATTTTCCCTTCTGAAACCTGCTCACGGACACAACTGGCCGAAGGGATCTGCACCTGCATTCTGCGTGGGCTGAAATCTGGCTGGGAAATGGCGTGCATGTGTGTGTTTGAAAATGCAATATGCACGCATGCTATTTTCCCAGATTCCATCCAAACCACGCCCCCTGCCAGGAATATCTCACCTTAATCCAGCCAAAAGCATGTGCACTGTGCAATTCCATGGGCACTTTTAGCCAGGTTAAAGGTGGGTACTTTTCAGGCAGATCTTTTATCCGAGTAAATTGCTCTCGATAATTATCCCCCTCCCCCACTGCTGAATTACATCTACGGTGAGAAATTCTCAAAGGGACGGATTTTTAGTAAAAGCTGCTCTGCGGTCGAAGCTGGTCAATAACTGCAGTCAAATTTTCAGCCACAAACTAGCCAACTACTTGTGGTTGAAAATTTGCCAAAAGGTAGCTAACTATAGTTAGCTAGTTATCATTAGTTAGCCTCCTATCTATAGTTAAGACTCCTAAAGTTAAAATAATAACCTATAGCTCATATTTTCACAAGGTTTACTCCGCTAACCTCAGAGATTAGCGGGTTAAATCTCTGACTGTTCGCTTCTAGTTTGCCGACCGGTTGAATTTGCCCAAATTCGCAGGGTGCAGGGGAAGGATCCAGAGGCATTCCTGGAGCAGGTTTTCGATTTAGCCGGCCTGTGCAGATTATAAACTCTAATCATCAAGATTTACTCTCACAAACAGCCACCCTAAATCTATCTACCAAATTTTTTTTTCTGGCTAAATTTAGGCGAATTTTCAGCCGAAAATCTAGCTACTTAGGCTCGACTGAACATTTGGCTAAAGACAATTAGTCCATCTGGGATGCCCTGTTACTGCTGTCCACACAGCAAGAATGCATCCCGGCTGCCAGCCACAGAAGCTCGAGTGTCCTCAAAATCACCAATGAAGATACCAGCAATTCGACAGCGACCACCCTTCTTTTAAGCAGCAGACTCCTCCCCAGTGTCCCACTCTTTCTGCTGAAGCTCCAGCTTCATCATTGGTAAGAGCGGGCCTTCCCTGCCTTTTCAAACAGGAAATCCTCAAAACGGAGGTGGGGGGGCAGGGGAGGCAGGCTGCTGCTAGGCTCACAGGGCCCCATACTCACCGCTGCTGTTCTCTATCACGCTGGGTAGACCAGCATGTAAGATCCCACACTTAATCCAACAACCATATTTTAGCACCAGGCTTTGCAATAATCCAAACAGCTCCCAAAGCTAAGGAGGCTGTTGCTCAAACATCTGGCCTTTCTAGGTCCTGCCAAACATCCAAAATATTTACCTATCCCTGCATGGTGTTAAGCCATATACTGCATCACTGAACACAGTGACAGCTAGCTGAATTAGCCGGCTAGCACAGATAATTACATCGATAGGTTTGATCTTTTAACTGGCCTTTCCCAGTTTTTGTTACTGTAACATTTATTTTACTTGATTATTGGCCACTTAATATGGAAATGTGTAAATGGATGCACACAAGGAAAAATTATCCCAGCTGCAGGGACCCAATATTGGGCTCTTATTGGGAGTCACCAACCAAGAAAGGGAACTCTCTTTATACCTCTTTATACCTTTATATCTTTTTATACCTTGTATAAAAACAAATACCAAGAAAGAAACCCTCCCTCCCACACCCCTCCTTACCCCCTACCCTCCCTCCCTCCCCTTATCCCGCCTCCTCTGCCTATCCTCCCCTACCTCTCCTTCCCCTATCCTCCCTTATTTTATTGCTCCCTTGGTTCATTGTATTATTGTTATTGCTATTAATGTTATATTGTTTTATTGTATTTCCCGCCTGAGTTCATTGTAAACCGGCATGATGTGCTTCACGAATGTCGGTAAATAAAAGTTAAATATATATATATATATATATATATATATATATATATATATATCAGGAGCGGCGGCTGCCTCAAATTTGGCTGGTGTCGGTTCTCAAACCCGCTGACAGCCACGGGTTTGGAAACCGGACACCGGCAGAATTGAGCATCCGGTTTTCAACAGGCGAGCCGATTTAATTTTTTTTTTTAATTTTTGATTATTTTTAACTTTTGGGACCTCTGACTTAATATCATGGCTTTTCTGTGCACTTTCCCGGTGCCAAGAGAAATTAACGCCTACCTTTGGGTAGGCGCTAATTTCTGAAAGTAAAATGTGCGGCTTGGCTGCACATTTTACTTTCTGTATTGCGCAGGAATAACTAATAGGGCCATCAACATGCATTTGCATGTTGCGGACGCTATTAGTTTCGGGGGGGTTGGACGCGCTTTCGACGCGCTATTACCCCTTACTGAATAAGGGGTAAAGCTAGCACGTCGAAAACGCGCGTGCAAACGCAGGTTAACAATGCGCTTCGCCGGAGCACACTGTACTGTATCGGCCTGTTAGATTGTAAGCCCTCTGGGGATAGGGAAATACCTACAGTACCTGAATGTAATCCACTTTGAAGTGCTGCAAAAAGCAGAATATAAATCTAAATTTAAAAAAAATACGCTGAAATCCTTGGCTCAGTTTGTGGTGGAGGTCAAAAAAACAAACAGAGCGTTAGGAATGGAGAATAAAATGGAAAATATAATACTTCTGTAGTGAGCCACAGTGCAACCACACTATGTGCAGTTCTAGTTGCCCCATCTCAAAAAGGGCACAGCAGAACTAGGAAAAGTGCAGAGGAAAATGACAAAAATGATAAAGGGGACGGAACATCTCTCCCATGATGAGAGGCTACGCAGGCTGGGGGCGCCTCAGCTTGGAAAAGAGAGCTGAAGTTTACAAAATCACAAGTGGGGTAGAACGGGTAAATAAAAACTACCAACACAAGGGGGCAACGCCATGAAAGTAACAATCAGCACATTTAAAACAAATCACTGAAACAACTTTTTCACTTAACGCATAATCAAGCTGTGGAATCCGTTGCCAGAAAGCGTGGTCAAGGCGACTGGTATAGCGGGGGTTTAAAAGAGGTTTGGAGAAGCTCCTGGAGAAAAAGTCCACAGCACATTATTAGCCAGGTCGACTAAAGAAAGCTATTGCTATCCCTGGGAGTGAGTTACAGGAAACAGATCTCCTTTATGGGAGCTACCAAGTCTTGTGACCTAGATTGACCACTATTGAAGACAGGATGCTGGGCTCGATGGACCTTGGACTGACCCACAAAGGCATTTCTTATGTTCTTCTCTGTAAGGCGTGTTTACTTAGGTTAAGATGCTTAACTTAGTTTGCATATTCTTGAATAATATGGGTCAGCATTGTACAAAGTGACAGCAGACCGAAGACATTATCTATACACAATGAACCGAATCCCCTTTGTGGGTTTTTTTTTCTTACTACTTTGTGACCTGGTTCCCCAAATCCCTTTCACAAACACATTCATACCTCCTTTGCTTTAATTACAATTTTTACATGCATGTCTTAATGCAGAAATGAGCAATTACATTGGCCTACATTTTTGAAAGCCAGCCTCTTTTTGCCTCATGATCCATAGAAATTACGTAACAGGATAAGGCTACAAAATAATGATGCAGAAAACTTCCACAGTCTTCTTGCACAAATGTATTATACTTGTCTGGATCCAAGCTGTAAACGAGTACAAGAGATTAGCCACTATATATATATATATATATATATATATATATATATATATATATATGTGTGTGTGTGTGTGGGTTTAACAAGGTGGCTTATTTACTGTTTCTTGCTGTACACTGAGCATTAAGGTACAATCATAAAGATTGCTTAAGATTAATAATGACACCTCCATTTACCAACACTATAAAAACAAATTAAGGAAACGTTAACGCATAATCACATTTGCAAGGTCTGTAAAAATAGAATGAAGCTGATATTACCGCAGTGATCCTGAGGGCAACAGCCATAAATTGCTGACTGTATTCTGGAACAGAACTAGCTAAAGAAGGAACCTTTGTGGCTCTAAACACAGGAGTCTATACAAGAAAATTTGCACAAAAAAGAGTTTACTGTACACTTGCAAAAAAAATGTATATTTGCATACTAAAAATACCACTTAAGTGATGCAAAAAGATTTAGCATGTGCTTTCCCCGATAGTGTGATCAGACTATTATTGTGCATGGAAACCCAAACATACATTGGCTAAATAGTATGAACATGATACTTATTGAGATCATACTAAATAGTGTGAGTACCCTCTTGACCATGCTCAGTTCTTTTTTCCTCTTGGTTCTTCCTGTTTTCTTCCAGCCCCCTAGCACATAAGGGTTGTTTTTAAGTGCACAGGGAAGAAGCAGGAGTGCTACTAAACCAAAGGATATAAAGGCTCCAGAGTGCCTGTTTAGAACCAGGTACCAACAAGAGTCTTCAAAGAGTAGTGTGAGAGGACATGAAAGGGGACAGAAGGGAACATGGAAGGAGGAGACCTGGGGAGAAATCTGGCTGTCGTCAACATCTGACCATTTCCCCTTCTATGACCACCCTGTAATGCAGGCATCACAATGGTTGCATTACAGAGTCTGCAAGTGCTTCAAAGTTCACAGAAATGAGCTTTGCATTCAAACCTAAACTACAGATCAGCTCAAAGAAGTTTTTGAGATTCAGTCTGCTGTTTGGCTTCAAGCCTCTGAATGCCTACAGTGATTTTTGGCCACAAAGTCAATGACAGCAAAGTCCTTTGTCTTCTAGTAACTTGGCTGTTTGTCTTGTGCTAATAAAAGTGGATTTATTTTTTAAGTGCTCAGGTGTCTATCCATTTGTCTCGTCTGTCACCATCATTATTTCCCCTTCCTCCACTTCTCTCCTGACCTACTGATGGCCTGTGAAAACGTTATTTTTATATTGTGTGGAGGAGGGCACAGTCTAAGAGTCTAGTCAGTTGACCATGGGGGGAGCCCCCTGCTGTTGTGACTAGTCAGGGGTGGGGTTATGTCCCCCCTGCAAAATCTGATCATGGTCAAGTCTATGAATGCCCCAGGGCTCAATGGCTAGAGTAACCATAGCAATGATAGCAATGATCCAGACTATCAGGCCTATACCTTGGAGACTATCTGTTTACCCACCACTATTAAACCTCTGTGCCCTGTACATTGTGAGGTGGGGAGTAACACTTGAAGAGTCTCCGTGATATCTTACTGTTTTGTTTAAAAAGATACATTTGTGGAATGAATGTGTATGTGCATAATAGTACCTGAAAAAATGCATGTGCTGCTGTGTTTTATTTTGGCAAAGGGATGTGCAGTGAAATATATTCATCTTCAACAGCCTATCAGTACAATTTTACATTGCCATCTCCTGTACATGACCTTCATTTTAAAGGCCTTATGTTTGCCATTAGCTGAGCCCACTCAACAGCGAGCATGTCAACAAGCTATAATTTGGTCAAGGCAGGTATTAAATAGCATGCCATTAGCGAGTGCTTGATAAATACATGGTGATGTCACTCCTGTCCGTGAAGACCTAGACCCCTCCAAAATGGTAAGACTTGTTTCCAGAGGTCTGCGTAGGTGCGTAGGTGGGGGGGAGGGGGGGGGTCAGGTGGTTTCTTTTGTCATTGGGGGGGGGGGGATGATTTCTATTGGGAAGATTACCAACTGTGCATAGGGGATGCCTATCAGGGGGAGGGGGTTACTGCCAATTGGGGGAATACTTGAGTGAGAGGGAGTTACTTCCCATTGAGAGGTTGACAATGTGGAACAGGGGGAGATGCCTACTGGGAGGGACGCCTTGGGGAGGTGCTTTGCAGGGGATAGATGCCTTGTTGGGAGGGGGGAGGGGGCATTTGATGGTGCGCTGGGGTTGAGGAGCTGGACATTTTTGTGTGATTGTATAGTGAGGGAAGAAATCTCCCATGCTAACCACTTCAGACTGAAGGGGGTTAGTTAGCATGTGGAATTTCAGGCTGCTGCATGCACACAAGAAAAATGTAATATCTAGTCAGAGGGATACTGGAAATAGCAAATGGAAAGCTGTATACCACAATATTTAACTTGGGCCCCTTAAAGCCTCATTTGCACATAATGTTCCTTCTTTCACATACAGCTATAGTAAATGTCCATTTTATCATTTACACATTAAGGGGCAGATTTTAAAAGCCCTGCGCACATAAATCCAGCCGGATTTACGCGCGCAGGAGACTTGTGTGCTGGCGCGCCTATGTTGCATAGGCCGCCGGTGCGCGCAAAGCCCTGGGATGCGCGTAAGTCCCAGGGCTTTGCCTGGGGGCGGCGCGGCATTCGGGGGCATTCCGGGGGCGAGGCCGGGGGCGTGGTGCCGGCCCGGGGACGTTCCGGGGGCATGGCCGAGGCCTCCGAACCAGCCCCCGGGCCGGGGAATGGCATGAAGGCAGTCGGCTGGCAGGAATAACTTTCTGAACAAAGGTAGGGGGGGGGATTTAGTTAGGGCTGAGGAGTGGGTTAGGTAGGGGAAGGGAGGGGAAGGTGGGGGGGGGGCCCGGGAAAAAAGTTCCCTCTGAGGCCGCTCCGATTTCGGAGCGGCCTCGGAGGGAACGGAGGCAGGCTGCTCGGCTCAGCGCGTGCAGGTTGCACAATTGTGCACCCCCCTGCGCGTGCCGACCCTGGATTTTATAACATGCGCACGTTATAAAATTGGGCGTAGATTTGTTCGCGCCAGGTTGCGCGAACAAATCTTCACCCGCACAAAACTTTAAACATCTACCCCTAATGTTTTAGGGGTCTGTCTTATGGCCGGATTTTTAATGGCCCGCGTGCGTAAAACACAGGGCTTACGCGTGTGGCCGTGCCTTGCGCGGCAGTCAGGTATTTAAGTGCAAACTTGTACATGTACTGTTAAGCCTACACAAAAGAAGCAGATTTTCAAACACAAGGTTCCCACCTAAACTGAATTTGAAAATCAAGTTGTCATATACTAAATATGTGTGTGCACATTTAGACAGGGCCGCCATCAGGAATTTTGAGGCCCCATACAGCCAAAATGTCCCCCCAGTAATAAATAGATAATGCACCGGCAAAACAAACTTGTTACTTACCCTTTGCGCTCCGGGGACTCCGCGGCTCCTCGGCCTCCAGCTAGCAAGCAGACAGCGACGGCCCGCGCGCTTTGCCGGCGCATACTGTCTGACGCGGCGGTGACGTCACAGCCGCGTCAGACAGTGAACGCTGGCAGGACAGAGCGCGCGGACGAGTCTCTGTCTGCGGTGCTCTGTAAATCAATGCTATGCGTGTCTAAAAGACACGCATAGCATTGATTCTCTCCCTTCTCTGGGACCCGCACCCAGGGCCGGCTCCAGGTTTCAGTAGGCCCCTGGGCGACAGACTGTCGGAGAGAGCCTCAGTGGGCCTCTTTGCCATGAACTAATACATCCCCCAAGCGCACCTGCCGCCTGGCGGCTGCGGGCCCCCATATGTGGCAGTAGATCCTGGGGCCCCATACTGCAGGCCCAAGAATACTGCCCTGATGGCGGCCCTGCATTTAGATAATGCAAAACAAGGGATGTAAGGTTAGGCCGTTTAGCAGCATGCAGTTTACCGTATATGTATATCTTTTGAAAATGCAAGGCATGTGCATACATCTAATACATGCCCCTCCTCCTGAAATGCCTCTGGTTTTATGTAATCAAGTTTGTATGTTTATGTAAGCTTTATGGCAGCATGGGTGTAGTTTTAGAAGGCTGAAAATCTCTATAACATAATAACGATGGCAGAAAATGACCAAATGACCATCCAGTCTGCCCAGCAAGTTTCTTATGGTAGTAACTGCCGTTCCATGTAGGTTACCCCTAAGCAATATGTTAAGGGTAATATTAACAATCAAAACCAAGTATTATCAAACCCATAACAAAATTGCTGCTAACAACATTTTTTACAGAGTGAGTAGCTTTCTTGATAATTGGGCCAATGCTGCTTAAACATTAGAGGTGTGCAAATCTTTTAGGGGACATTTTTGTTTTGAAGGTGGGCTATTTTGGGCCGATCCCCGAATCGGCATTTCTTAATTTGTAAACATTTTCATATTAAAGAAAAACTACCCCAAAATCCACCCCAATCCTTCCTATTTATTTAAATATAAAGCCCCCACCCTCCCAACCCCCCCCAATGACACTGGTAGCCCCTGTCACACAGTAAGGGCAAAGAGCCGCTGGCGCCATTTTGATTACTGGCAGCCATCAGCCTGGGAGTGGGAGATCACTCCTGGATCCCCCTCCCCGCTGGACCACCACAGACTTTGGGGGAGTCTTGGGGGGTCGGGAGGGTGGGCGGAAGGCTCTGCTGGGGGAGGGCTTGTATTTATATACATGGAAAAGTGTGTTTTTTTGTTTGTTTGTTTGTTTTAATTAAACTGCATTTTAACCAACCCCCTAAAAAAAACCGCTAGGACAAACCACATGAAATTTCATGCATTTTCCTATCGTTTTTTTTTCTATTCCCGAAATGCAACGAAATAGGAAATAAAGATGATATTTCCTATTTATTTCAAATGACTGCACAACCCTGTTAAACATACTTTGCTTTTTGACTTGGTCGTAGAAGCGGTCCTGTTTTTTTTCCCCCTAATATCTGCGCATTAGTACCCCGGACTGTAAAACGTCGAGGCCCGAGGTTGGCCGTCATTTAAATCCTATTCCTCTCGCCCCCCACCCCCGCTGCCGAAGCAGAGAGCGATGTTGCAGTTGCATCAAAATGGGCAATTTTCTCAGTGGAAGGGAGTGGACAGTGGAGTGCCTCAGGGATCTGTATTGGGACCCTTACTGTTCAATCTAACTAGATAAATGAAGCTTGACCGACGTGCCCGCAAATGCGCAGTAGAGAGCAGCTCTACTGCGCATGTGCGGGCGAGCACGTCAGTCTTAGGCAGCGTCAAAAAAAACCAAAAAACATGGCGGCAGCGGTGGTAGCAGCGGTAGCGGGCGGTAGCGGCGGCGGTAGCGGGCGGCAGCGGCAGCGGTGGTGGGCGGTGGCGGTAGCGGTAGCGGGCGGCGGCGGTAGCGGCAACGGGGGCGGGCGGCGGCGGCGGTAGCGGGCGGCAGCGGAGGCGGTAGCGGCGGGCGGCAGTGGCGGCGGTAGCGGGCGGCGGCGGTAGCGGCAGCGGCCAGTAGCGAGGGAGGGAGGAGAGAGAGAGAGGGAGGGAGGGAGGGACGGACTAAGTGGGAGGGACGAAGAGAGAGAGTGGGAGGGAGTGACTGAGTGAGAGGGAGGGATTGAGTGAGGGGGAGGGACTGAGTGAGGGGGAGGGAGTGAGGGGGAGGGACTGAGTGAGGGGGAGTGAGCGGGACTGAGGGAGAGGGAGGGAGTGAGTGGGACTGAGGGAGAGGGAGGGAGGGAGTGGGACTGAGGGAGAGTGAGTGGGACTGAGTGTGAGTGAGAGGGAGAGAGGGGGAGGGAGTGAGTGAGACTGAGTGGGAGGGAGGGACTGAGTGAGAGGAGAGGGAGGCTGGGGAGGAGTGGGTGGGAGGGAGGTAGGGGAGAGAGAATGAGGGAGGTAGGGGAGAGAGAATGAGGGGGAGGTGAGAGACAGAGGGATGTAGCCCGTTTTAACGGGCTTAACGGCTTGTATATTTATAAATGATCTGGAAAGAAATACGACGAGTGAGATAATCAAATTTGCAGATGACACAAAATTGTTCAGAGTAGTTAAATCACAAGCAGATTGTGATAAATTGCAGGAAGACCTTGTGAGACTGGAAAATTGGGCATCCAAATGGCAGATGAAATTTAATGTGGATAAGTGCAAGGTGATGCATATAGGGAAAAATAACCCATGCTATAATTACACAATGTTGGGTTCCATATTAGGTGCTACAACCCAAGAAAGAGATCTAGGTGTCATAGTGGATAACACATTGAAATCGTTGGTGCAGTGTGCTGCGGCAGTCAAAAAAGCAAACAGAATGTTGGGAATTATTAGAAAAGGAATGATGAATAAAACGGAAAATGTCATAATGCCTCTGTATCGCTCCATGGTGAGACCGCACCTTGAATACTGTGTACAATTCTGGTCGCCGCATCTCAAAAAAGATATAATTGCAATGGAGAAGGTACAGAGAAGGGCTACCAAAATGATAAGGGGAATGGAACAACTCCCCTATGAGGAAAGACTAAAGAGGTTAGGACTTTTCAGCTTGGAGAAGAGACGACTGAGGGGGGATATGATAGAGGTGTTTAAAATCATGAGAGGTCTAGAACGGGTAGATGTGAATCGGTTATTTACTCTTTCGGATAGTAGAAAGACTAGGGGGCACTCCATGAAGTTAGCATGGGGCACATTTAAAACTAATCGGAGAAAGTTCTTTTTTTACTCAACGCACAATTAAACTCTGGAATTTGTTGCCAGAGAATGTGGTTAGTGCAGTTAGTATAGCTGTGTTTAAAAAAGGATTGGATAAGTTCTTGGAGGAGAAGTCCATTACCTGCTATTAAGTTCACTTAGAGAATAGCCACTGCCATTAGCAATGGTTACATGGAATGGACTTGGTTTTTGGGTACTTGCCAGGCTCTTGTGGCCTGGATTGGCCACTGTTGGAGGCGGGATGCTGGGCTTGATGGACCCTTGGTCTGACCCAGTATGGCATTTTCTTATGTTCTTATGGAAAATAATTGGTTAAGGCTAGTAGTCCCTGTGCCTTCCATGAGGGGAAGTAACTGCTGCTCCATGCAGGTTATCCCCATGAACCTTTTTCTTCATTTCCACCTCTAGCTTTTAGGGATCCACAGTGTTTATCTCATGCCTTTTTAAATTCATTTACTGTTTTCGTCTTCACCACCTCTTCCGGAAGGGTATTCCAGGCATCCACCACCCTCTTTGTGAAGAAATATTTCCTGACGTTGGTTCTCAGTTGTCCCCCTTGGAGATTCATTTCATAACCCCTAGTTCTATTGTTTGCTTTCCAAAGGAAAAGGTTCAAGGATCGTGCATTCTTAAAACCTTTCAGGTATCTGAAGGTCTGTATCAAATCTTCCCCTGCACCTCCTCTCTTCTAGTCTATACATAGTTAGATCCTTCAGCCTCTCCTCATAAATCTTCTGATAGAGACCTACACCATTCTGGTCGCTCTTCTCTGGACCACCTCCATCTTGTCTCTATCTTTTTGAGATACGGACTCCAGAACTGAACACAGTACTCCAGGTGAGGCCTCTCCAAGGACCTGTACAAGGGGATCATCACCTCCTTTCTCTTACTGGTTATTCCTCTCTCTATGCAGCCCAGCATTCTTCTGGCTTTAGCTATCGCCTTGTCACATTGCTTCGCTGTCTTCAGATCACTGACACTATCACCCAGGGTCCCTCTCCCAGTCCATCTACTTTAGTCTTTTACCACCCCACCCCCAACCCGTCACATATAACTCTTCTGTATTACCATATCCCAGATGTATGACTCAGCATTTTAGATGTTGAATCCCAAAAGTGCAGAGTCATGCATCTGGGGTGTGGTAATACAAAAAGAGTTATATTTATTTATTTATTTATTTATTTAACATTTTTCTATACCGACCTTCATGGTTAAATACCATATCAGGTCGGTTTACATCGAACAGGGGTAAAACTAAGGTATAGGAAAAAAACAAAGTTACATTAAACGAAGACCGTGAACTTGGAAGCTTAGGTAGCTGGAAGAAGAAAGATTAAGTTAAGTTAAAGGGAGACATAACAAATTCCAGACTAGAGTTAGTCCACATGTTAGAGTCGGTATCCATGTCGTCCAGGAAATCAGAGGAGGGGAGGTTCCATTGTTCGTGAGTAGATAACGCCTAATGTGTGTCCCAGGGTTCTGAGAAGGCTTGGCGGAACAGCCACGTTTTGAGTTTTTTCTTAAAAGTTAGCAGGCAAGGTTCCAGCCTGAGTTCTGCAGGGAGGTTGTTCCAGATGGCTGGGCCTGCTGTCGAAAATGCTCGGTCCCTAGATGCGATGAGTCGTGTGGCTTTGGTTGGGGGGGCTTGTAGCGTACCTTTGGATATTTCTCTCATTGGTCTGTTAGATGTATGGAGTTTTAACGGAATTTCAAGGTCGAGATAAAGGAGATTGTGGATGGATTTGTGTATTAATGTTAAAGATTTGTGTAGGACTCTGTGGTTGACTGGTAACCAGTGTAGGTTTCGGAGGATGGGTGTAATATGATCTCTCCGGTTGGTGCTGGTCAGGATTCTGGCCGCAGCATTTTGTATCATCTGAAGTGGCTTGATGGTTGAGCTGGGTAGTCCTGTGAGGAGCGCGCTGCAGTAGTCTATTTTGGCAAATATCAATGATTGAAGGACTGTCCTAAAGTCGTGGAAATATAAGAGAGGTTTGAGTCTTTTTAATACCTGTAGTCTGAAGAAGCAGTCTTTGGTTATGCTGTTAATCATACTCTTTAGATTAAGACGGTTATCAAGTATTACCCCAAGGTCTCTAACCTGAGTATGAGTGAGGGCGTGGTTATGGTGAGTCTGTGATTGGTAGATGTCTTGGTTGGCGGAAATGAGGAGGAGTTCAGTCTTATTAGCATTGAGGACCAAATTTAAACTGTTGAGGAGACTAGTGATAGATTGTAGGCAGTTGTTCCAGATCGAGAGTGATTTGGTAATGGATTCTGTTATGGGGATCAGGATCTGCACATCATCTGCGTAAATGTAGTGAATAAGGTTGAGACTTGTTAACAGTTGGCACAGGGGGAGGAGGTAGATATTGAAAAGGGTGGGGGACAGGGAGGATCCTTGAGGTACGCCCAGGGATGAATTTGTTGGTGGTGATTCTTCATTATTTATTCTAACCTTGAAGCTTCTATCGCTAAGGAAAGACTTGAACCAGCTGTAGACTTGTCCTGAAATGCCTATGTCTGATAGACGATTCAGGAGGATGGCGTGGTTGACGGTATCGAACGCCGCTGATATGTCTAAGAGGATTAGAAGAAAAGAGTGTCCTTTGTCCAGTCCCATAATAATATGGTCAGTTAGGGAGATGAGCAGGGTTTCTGTGTTGCATGATTTGCGGAAACCATATTGTGAATGATAGAGTATATTGTAGTCTTCTAGATATTCTGAGAGCTGGGTGTTAACCACTTTTTCTGTGAGTTTGGCTAAGAATGGAAGATTCGATATAGGGCGGAAGTTAGCTAGTTCACTAGGGTCTAAGTTGTGTTTCTTAAGGAGGGGTTTGAGAGAGGCGTTTTTTAGACTGTTTGGGTACAGTCCTTGGGTTAAGCAGCAGTTTATGATGTTAGCCAGTGGTCCGGAGATTGTGATTGGTATGAGTAGGAGTAGCTTGGTTGGTAGGTTGTCTGTGGGGTGGCTGGATGGTTTCTGCTTCTTGAGAATGGATTCGATCTCTTTAGATGAAGTTAATTCAAAGTTGTCTAATTTGGCTCCCTTAAGCATGTGAGTATTGGTAAATGAAACGAGGGTGTTGGTATTGGGTGGAAGGAGGGATAGCGTGTTTGAAATCTTCTGCTGAAAGAATATAGCTAGCTCGTTTGCCTTGGATTGAGCTTGTTCGTCTGGGATCGGTGGTGGTAGTGACTTTGTGATTTGAGACACATATGAGAAGAGAGCCTTCGCGTCATATTGGAGGTCATGGATTTTATTGGCGTAATAAACTTTTTTAGATTTTAAAATTGATGTCCTGTAATGATGTAAGGTTCCTCTGTATGATGAAAGCGTGGAGGAGGAAGGGGCTTTACGCCATTTGTTTTCCTTGTGACGTAGTTCTTGTTTTATCTGTTTAAGTTCATTGGAGAACCAGGGTTGATTTCCTTTTTTTGAAGGGTTAATTCTTTTCGAGATAAATGGGCAGTGCTTATTTGCTACAGCTTCTGTGATCTTGTGCCAGGAGAGCACCGCTGTGTTGGGGTTGGAAAGATCTATGTTTGTGAGATCCTTAGTGAGCTGTTCACTGAGCGTGTCGGAAGCACATGGTTTCCTGAAGTGAATGGAGGAGAGGTGTTGGGTGGTGGGTGTCTGTTTATTTGAAGAGAGGGTGGTAGTTATCAGATAGTGGTCTGACCAGGGGATGGGGGTACAAGCAGGATCCTTGGTGATGGAGAAATTAGAGTTGATAAAGATAAGGTCCAAGGTGTGTCCTGCTTTATGTGTAGGTCCGTTGACGATCTGGGTGAATCCCATTGCATTGAGGGCGGTGAGGAGGGCTTCACAATTGGGTGCAAGGTGAGTGGCTTCAAAGTGTATGTTAAAGTCTCCCAAGATTATGGTAGGAGAGTCTGTGTTGATATGTTTAACGATGGATTCAATAAGGGGGGAGGCGTCTGCTTCCAATACTCCTGGGGGGGCATAAACTAGTAGAACTTGCAGCTGATTAGATTTGAATAAACCTAGTTCTAGTTTGGATTCTGTCTTGATTGTATGAGATGTTAGTCTGATATGTGATGGAGTTATATGTGATGGAGGGGTGGGGGGTGAAACAGTAATGTGCATGGACAGGGAGAGGGACTTTGGAGTAATAGTGTCTAGCAATCTGAAGGTGGTAAAGTATAAATTCAGACCCTCTGCACATATAATGAGCACTATCATAAGGGGTAAAGGCATGGCAACCACCCTGAGTGCTAAGCTGGGGTGGGGGGTGGAGGGGCACCATGCTACCTTTTTGAGTCAGTCTGTGAGTCTGCCAGTATGTGAGTATGAAAGGAAAGACAGAGCGAGGTACCAAAAGCAACCCTTCACCAGGGTGCCAATTAGGTAGGCGACTGCCATGTGCATAAATCCTTATTTTACACACATAGAGAACCCAAATAAACTTTTGAAAATTTACCCCATCCCTGCAGATCTCGTGAATGGGCACTGCATGCAAGTGAGCCACCAAAACCAACCTCCTAATGAGCCTTGATCTGACCTACAAGTTGCTACTCCCAACCTGTTTCTGTCGAAAGAGACAAAGAGTTGAGTGGACAGGCGGTGAGGCAGGTAAAAGGCCAAGGGCCCTTTTACAATCCAGAGTATGCAGGGCTTGCTCACCTTGGTGAGCATGTGGTCTTGGAAAAGAGGTAGGCGATACAATGGATTGATTGAGATGGAATTCCGTGACCATCTTGGGAAGGAATTTCGGGTGTGTACGCAAGACCACCCATCGTGGAGGTCTGTGATAGAAATAGTCTGGGGGCACTGGGGGCAGCAGCAAAAGCCAGATGACGCCATGGCAATAAGAATGGAATGCTCGGTCGATGTTCGGCAGCCACCAGGAGACGACACCATTGGTAACTGGCCACAAAGTACCACAAAAACTTATCGATACCGAGAGAAAAACCCCGAAAACATGCAGAGGGACCCAACGGGACACTGAAATAAGCGCGAGCTCCACAGCCATGAGGCTTCGGCTTTGCGGAAAAAGAGAGACTGAAGAGGGACCTCGTGTGGATGTGTGATTAGCGGCATGCTCAGCGTGACTGTCAAAGTTTCTAGAAACTTTGACAAAAGTTTTCCGTGCCAGGCTCCATCTGATGATGTCACCCATGTGTGAGGACTACCATCCTGCTTGTCCTTGGAGAAATTAACATGCTGCAGATTTAAAACAAATTGGAGAAAATATTTTTTTTTCAATTCACAATCAAGTTCTGGAATTTGTTGACAGAGGATGTAAGTCAAGGCATCTCACATAGCAGGGGTTTAGAAAAGTAATGACGGCAGTGCAGCCCTTGATTCAGGGTCGGAGGATGTGTCCAGATGTGGTGTTGTTTCTGGTCACCGCATCTCAAAAAATATATAGTTGCGATGGAGAAGGTAAAGAGAAGGGCAACTAAAATGATAAAGGGGATGGAACGGCTCCCTTGTGAGGAAAGGCTGAAGAGGTTAGGGCTGTTCAGCTTGGAGAAGACACGGCTGATGGGGGGATATGACAGAGGTCTTTAAGATCATGAGAGGTCTTGAACAAGTAGATGTGACTCGGTTATTTACACTTTCGAATAATAGAAGGACTAGGGGGCATTCCATGAAGTTAGCACGTAGCACATTTAAGACTAATCGGAGAAAATTCTTTTTCACTCAGCGCACAATAAAGCTCTGGAATTTGTTGCCAGAGGATATGGTTAGTGTAGGTAGTGTAGCTGGGTTCAAAAAAGGTTTGGATAAATTCTTGGAGGAGAAGTCCATTAACGGCTATTAATCAAGTTTACTTAGGAATAGCCACCTCTATTAATTGCATCAGTAGCATGGGATCTTCTTAGTGTTTGGGTAATTGCCAGGTTCTTGTGGCCTGGTTTGGCCTCTGTTGGAAACAGGATGCTGGGCTTGATGGACCCTTGGTCTGACCCAGCATAGCAATTTCTTATATTCTTATGTAATTCACCTTGTGTTAAGAAAGAGTAGAGATGATTTCAAGGCATCACGAGAGCTCTGAACTTCATGAGCTTTGTAAAGAAACAGCTGTAGTGTTTAATGTTTTAAAGTGAAGACTTCACGTTGAAGGACACATCAGATTGCTAACTGCAGGGGCAAACTCTCACTATGAGGGTGAGGAGAAAATCTGTTATACTTACTAGAACTAACTTAACATTGCTTCCTGCACTGCATAAAAGTTAAAAAAAAAGCACAAATGCCCTGGCTCATATTTATTGTAATTCTAAATAAAATAATGCTTTACCCAACATTGCTGGGCTAATAACGAGTTCCTTGCTAAGGACAGCTTCTCATATCCTCCCATGCTGGCCGCTATTTTGAAGCCAGATTCGGATAAACTCTCTTCTTCTTTCTTTACGTGGAAGATAACCCAAGTTAGACCGAACACTGGGGTGCCAGGGTGAGCCACTTTGCATCTGGGCATAGTCGTGGATTGTCCTGGTCCGTTGATTGTCATTTGTCACAATGCCATCATCTCGCTTGTGTCTCTTTTGTGTAAAATCCTTTTTATGAAACTCAACTGTGAAAAATGTTTAGAACTTAGCGCTTTACAAATAGAGCCATGGTCAGATTTTATATTTGTTCCATGCGCGTGCGTGTACATGTATATTCGCATGTATACATACACACACACACGTATGTTTCCCTAGTTGTAACCACTGAGTACATCACAGTACCAAATTCAGATAAAGGTGGAAAGTGTGCATGCGTATGTATGTGTATTTAAAGATGTATACCTAGAGACAAGATATACACTCACAATCAATTGAAACAAACATGTATACAGTAATGTCATGACTATTTCATCACTCTCGTAATCACCAGACTGATTTGTCATTTTACAGAAAGAGAAAAGTATAACCCAGTCTGTGTCTCCGAGGAGCAATTACTTTGTTTTGTCTGACACAGGCGTGCATGGAGCTTGGTGACACAGGGTCTGTGTGTGTTTATTTTTAATAAATGCATTTTTGGGGGGAAGGGGGGCTGTTAGTTTATATAATGGAGGCATACCCTCCAATGACCCTATGATACATCTTCCCTCCCTACCGGCCCATATAAACATGCTGAACCAATCCAAAGCACATAATTTAAACCGTATAATTTAACAACCAAACTATGTTTATAACGACTAAGATAACTTTGTTAACTAGCACATGAATTTTTGAACACTCTGTTAAACATCGAAACTTTGTAAACTGCAGTGATGGCGTAACCGAACAACTGTATATAAAACTCGATAAATAAATAAAGAAATATAATTTCTGGACTTCATTTTCAGAACCAATTTTGAGGTGTTTTCTGTTTCTACAAAGGATTTCGTACCTTTTATTTAAATGGTTAAATGCAATTTTAAAAAAAACTACTTAACTGGGCTACTTGCACTCTTGAATTTAATTTCCCTATACTGCATGTTGACTGTTATGCCTGTCGGTCGCAGACAGCTGCGACCGCGAGTACTCACTGCTTGTTCCACACTTCTACCCTCCCCGGGTCTGCTCACTGCACGGGACTGCCTGCATCGCCGCATTCCTCAGGCCTCCTTGCGGAGGCATGGACGCCATTACTTCCTGCTTTGATGTTGGGTCCTCTTAGGCGCGCGCACGCATCACAAGCCCCGCCTTTGAAGCTGCTTCAGCGGGAACTTCAGGGGCATCCCCGCTTGATGATGTCATCGGACTTTTGTATTTAAGCTCCCGCTTCGCCCCCAGGAAGCCGACTTGGCAACAGGTTCCGTACGAGTTCTTGCCTGCCTCTTGTTCCTGAGACGCCGTTCCTACTTGCTACATGGACCTTGTCTGACACCCGCTCCTCGGGGGTCAGTGTGCACTTCGGGGACTTGCTCACTGGCCTATCCCGCTCCTCGGGCTGGCCCTGCACCTCCTGGGTCCCAACTGGCTTCCTGCTCTATCTCTCGGCTCTCCTTGGGAACTACTGCAGTGCCTTGTGAGTCCTCAGCTGGCCTTCCCTGCTTCTCAGGGTTGCGCCATATTATTTCAAAGACTGTCCGTGCTTCCCGCTCCTCGGGCCACGCTCACCAATCCTGAGATCACCCTGAGCTTCCTCGCTCCTCGGGGCTTGCTCCTGGATATTCTACCATTGACAGCAGTCCCGCTCTGCGGGTCCTCCTTTCTACGGCTCAGCCAGTCACCTCCGGTCCCAGCTACCTGTCTATGTCAGCTACTGCTCTTGGGCTTCCCGCATTGCGGGTTTGCCTTCACTCTCTCGTCTGCACCCACTATGCTGCAGCTCCACCTCCCAGGGCTGTCCTACTGGAGCACCTCCTGCTTGACTGACCCGGCGCCGATCATCCATGGTCTTCCTGGCGCCCTCTCTCTCCTCAGGCTCTCCAAGTACTGTTTACAGTCTACCATCCTACGGGGGTCGTCACCTGGTCTCTGGGAATCCCCCGTGACTGTGCACAGAGCCTTCCTGTACTCCAACACCTCGCCTCCTGACGGTGCGGACCTGTGGGGCTCCTCCCCTCAGGCTGTAACAACTCGCACCTCGGGTCAAGGGTCCACACACACACCCCAATCATAACATTGACAACATTGTATACAGAATTAAACTGGCAAACTATACTGAAATTAGTAAACTGGAACACATGCGACGCATACAGCAATAACTAAAACTATATTAAAGAAGGAACCTCAATGAACATATTTTAAAGGTGACTATTCTCTTTCTCAATAAAAGTCACATTTTCTACACAATGGAGTCATGTTAAAACAAATCGGAAGATAACATGCTATCTGATGAGTCTAACTTGGGTACTGCATCCCTCGTTAAAGCAGGATGTACATTAGTGCGCTAGCATTGAAATGGCTGCATTACAGTCAGCACAGCCAGGATAATGTCGCAGGTTTCCCACATTAACTTCAGCTCCATGTCAGCTGGTTACCTTTTTTATTTGGTGCTGGTGAGGCAGGGTGGAAACACACTCCCTCCCGTCACAGGATACCTTCAGAGGCCTCAGTGGGCTAAGTAATGGGTCTGGCGGTGGGGCATGAAAGGCCCAGAGGTTGGTGGAAGAGGGGCATGGAAATGAAAGCCCAGAGACCTTTTCCTTTTTCCATATTGAGAGGGGAGAGGCAAGGCCCAGAGGTTTTTTTCTGTACAAGGGGACAGGAAAAGGGAGGTGCTGTCTGGGCTCTCAGAAGCCTTTATCTTTTAGTGGGGGGGGAGGGAAAGACAGGGTTTTGAGGGTTGGGTGGTATATTAACGTGACCTACCCAAGTTAACTATACCTCCTGATACTGGATAGTATTTTCAATGTTAATATTTAATAGCTGATTTACATTTTATATTTCAAATTTGCATGCATGTTATCATCACAGAATCAGCTGTAATACTGACACAAACATCAAAAAGTGCGCATGAATGCCTTTCATACATGGATGCCAGATAACACAAGTGTTAACTCTAAATACCCAACGGCACATAGACCCCAATATATATTGTATTGTTTAAATAGTAAATAAATTGGATAGCACCATATAGTTATAACATAAGTAGAATTGTTATTTAAAAGGTATCAAATCAAATCTGATTGTTGCAGCTCCGCAGTGAAAAAGCAGCATAAATGGCTTCTTGAGTAAATGTATTTAAAAAAAAAAAATAATAATCCAATTGTTGATTATCTAAACTGCAGTAAATTAAATTTCTAGCATTTCACAAATTGTTGTTTATTGGATTAGAATCCATCTTGAGCAGCAAAGATATCACTGATTAGCCCAAATTAAATGCTAGAAAATCCCATGTTTCATTGCTATGTCAGACTTCACCCGAACTACCGTATACAAAAATATTTATTTGTGTTTAGAGCTGAATGATGTTCAATGCATGACTGTGCTAGGTCCATGACGTCAGCACATACAAATTCATCCTCTGCCTTAGATACAGTATGCTCTGAGTATTTTAGTGCAGTGAAAATATGTCAAAGTTCAGATACCTAAGCTCTTCAGTCCCTATAAAAACGATCGACTAGTCTACTCTTGCACAGATCAGTTTATCTACAAGGAGAACCTGTGCATTGCCAGCCTGCTGAATGATCTTGTGTAACACTGGAATAATATCCACTTTGCAAGCAAAGTCACGAACACAGCACAATGCATAGTCTTCAAGACACTTGTCGCATAACACTATTCCAGCATCAAGCTAACGAAAGAGAAAATGGCTTTACCTTCCGAAAATCACTTGAATTATTACCTGAGTAGAGAAGATGGTAAAATGTGGTATTCCAAAATGGAGAATGACCCTGTACCTTGTTTGTACGTACTGCCACTGACCGAGCTTCTTTCACCTTGCACATTTTAACCTTACTTAACCTATTCCCTCAGATGACATCGCACTGGAGTTGGCCAATCCAGCAAGCAATAAACAAGTGGGACTTCAGCAATGGGTTTACTATTTGTGATGGTAGCAATAAACCACAAACTATGCAGTTTCTTTTACAATGCCAACTCCTTTGCCACTGATCTAGTAAGTATGATGACTGAGCCACTGCACATTTAAAAAAATACCAAAGACTGGTGTGAGAATAGAAGAAAAAACACGAAGAGTAAATTTAGTGTGCTCTTATTCATTATGACTTCATTAACGCTGTTTTCTAAGTTAATGTATGAGATTAAAATTATGATCGGATCTCCTGCTGTTCTCATATTGACATGCGCTATTGGGTCCTGTCACTTTTGACAGAAGTCAGCGATGCTGCTGGAATTCATTAACTAAGATCACTAGTGCTATAAAAAAAACAAAACAGGTTGAGTTTGTAGTCACATGCACAAATAGTTTTCTTAAATGCAATAAGAGGATAATTTTCAACTTCATTTCCGCAGGTAAAAAAGAGGTTTTACCTGTGGAATTGGCTTGTTATTAAACTGCCGCGATATGAATGTTAAAAAAAAAATCATATGCAAAAACATTCATCATAGATTTGACCATTCAACAAAAACTGAGCATAAATATGTTGAAGTGTGACGACCCTTTGGGATCATTATGATAAGGCCTTTGTCTTGAACCCTGTGAGCTAGGATAGAAAAGGTAGTGGAGGGAGGGGTGCTCCAATTCTGAACAGCTCCTCCATTGAGGTTACTGGAATGGCCAGCACCCTGCTTATACAAGCAAGCTGCAGCAATTTTAGGTGCAGCATTTTGGTTAAGAGTTGGAGAGAGGGTAGAAGTGTTTTCCTTGAGTTGTTCCCCTGCTTGGGTAGTGGGTTTCTTCACCTGGGTCAATACCCTAGTGGGAAGGGGATCAGTGCCTGCCTTGGTGCTGGTTCTGTTTTTCATTAAGATTTTGGATGTTTTTGCTTTTTGGAGTTTTCTCTTATGAGAGCCCTGGTACCCCTGGCTGGAGGAATTTGGGGGTCTCTGTCAGCTAGGTTAGATCAGAAGGTAGGGAAGATTCTATATGGTGACTCACTGCAGGAGAATTCCAGACTTTCTGCCTTAGTGTGAAGATTTTTTCTGAGTTCCCAGGAGGAGATTTTTGGCCACCCTTCCTGCCTGAAGAGGGGGGTCACATGTATAGAGATGCTATGTTCCCTGCTACTGGACTTTTCCTGAAAAAATCCTATTGAGACACCTGCAGAAAAGAAATGCAAGTTTGCTTACCATAAACGGTGTTTTCCGTAGATAGTAGGATGAATTAGCCATGCTGTCTGGGGGACGTCTTCCGGGATGGCCGGGCAGAGCTTAACCAAGCTGACAGAATTTTGCTCTGTGTGAGGCTGCACGTCCTTTCCCACGTGGCGCCATCCTCTCTCCTCAGTCAATTTCAAAGCATATTTACGAAGCACAAGTTGGAGAATGTCCGAGGAGGCGGATGGGCCAGCATGACTAATTCATCTTATCTAGGGAAAACACCGTTTACATTAAGCAAACTTGCTTTTTTCTCCACAGATAAGCAGGCTGAATTAACCATGCTGTCTGGGAGTCCCCAACTGAAGGTAAAAGCACAGCCTGAAGAGGTCCCTGCAGAGAGCTGGATGGTTTCAAGAAGTCTGAGTCTGACAGGCTGCACCCAACCCGGTCCACGACAGCGGACAGTCTCTCTTTGTGGTGACAGAATGGAGTATGGACCTTCATATCACTGCATCAGCTGCAGCTTGCTGGGCTAGGCAGTAATGAGCCATGAAATTATGCAGGGAGGACCACTTGGCCACCTTGCAAATGTCCTGGATCAGAACCTAACGTAGATGGGCTACTGATGCCGCCATCACTCTGACTTGATGTGGTTTCGGTGAACTGCTAGAGTCTCTGATCTTTTGGCATAACAGTACTGAATGCACTGCGAAATCCAAGTGGAAAGGGTCCTCTTGAAAACTGGCATTCGGGATGAAGAAAACGAACAGTTGTAAGGCCCTGGGTTCAGACTGTGTTCTCCGCTGATAGTATGCCAAGGCTCATTTGTAGTCCAGCCGTCATAACCCCTCATTCTTGTTTGGTTTCGGGAAGAAGGTTAACAGGGTGATAGTCTGATTTATGTGGAAAACCGAGACCACCTTGGGCAGAAAAGAAGGGTGGGTCCATAAGGTCACCTTGTCATGATGGAATTCCAGGTATTGCGAATAGTGGACAAGTGCCTGTAGTTCACTGACTCTTCTTGCGGAGGTTAGGGCGACTAAGAACAGCACTTTCCAAGAGAGGTATCTCAGATGAGCTGATTTCAGAGGTTCAAAGGGCAGCACTGCTCCAGAACGAGATTGAGATCCCATGGGACTGGTGGCTTCTGGAACGGTAGTCAGAGACGCAGAATGCCCTTCATGAAGCGAGATACCATTGGATGGTTGGAAATTGGCAGTCCCTGGTGGGGGTGATGATAAGCCGCATTCACGTTGACATGAACTCTCACTGATGCTGTCACCAGTCCTGACTGAAATAGGAAGTGGAGTTACTCCAAGAGCCACTCTGAGCATGAGAAGGGGTCTATTCCCTTGGCATTACACCACGTTGCGTATCTCAGCCATTTTCCTTGATAGTTGCGCCTGGTGGAGAACTTTCGAGATGATATTAGAATGTCCTGGACTCCTGAGGGCAGCCGTAGGTGACTTAATACTGCCCTTTCAATTTCAACTCCATGAGGTGAAGGGAGGATGGTGCGAGCCAATGTCTCAAAGGCCTCGTAGATCATATGCAGGAGATGTCGCAAACCTTCCTCCAGGTCATGGAACTGTTGCGGTACTGCGTCTGGTTGTGAGGTGCTTGTGATAGAGGGCTTCAGGGACTGCAGACACTCATATCGGTATTGGGTAATATAAAATTGATTGATTGTTGGATTTTAACATTCAGCATCCCTGTCTTGAATGCCCGTCTGCCGAAGTTGTCGAGGTATTTGGAGTCATGCCCTGGAGGGTTATCAGAATGGAGGCATGATTTTTTGGCCCTCTTCATAGCCGACTCTACTACCACTGACACATGGGGCAATTGTATCATGCTGTAAAAAGGAGTTTGCCTCATTCAGAATTTGAGTTCCATCTTCCTGGAGGTCGGCAACCATGAGAAAGGAGACTCCCATGTCTTTGTCATAATCGCATCTAAAACAGCATGCGATGGCAAAGCTATTGGCTTAGCTGGTGTCTCAAAGATCAAGATTCCTAAGACTTCTGCATGGGAGTCCGGTACCTTCCATGGAATACGACAGATCTTCCGGGGTGGCAGTCAGTTCCGGCTGCCCTTCTGGGGGGTCGGACAGGCACCCCGTCAAAAGAGGCGAAGGTTGAGAAGAAGAGTGACCCGGGAATGAACTGCTGGATCGAAGGTCTGGACTGACATCTCCACATGGAGACAAAGGCAATTCCCCTCGGGGAGAGTCCTCTTTTGGAAGTGGGCAAGGCATGGCCACTGAGGAGAGGAACTGGGTTAGGATCTTGGAGATCTGGGACATTGCTTGGGAGGCTAGTATCCTATGTCCTTTCCCCAGAGGCCGTCTGGGAGGCACTGCCGCCTGAAGAATGTCAGAGTCAGGTCCTCGGGGCCGGGCTGACACGCGCTTTGCCAAAGGGGATGGCTTGTGGCATTTTCGGAGCGGTTCCTGTAGGCGGGATGCCTCTCTTTTGTGCCTGGAAACAAATGACAGGTCTGAAAAGACTTGCTAGGAGGAGCGAGAGGAGCAGTAGAACCTATGACCGACAATTGCTCTTCATCGGAAAACACCAGATTTAAGTCTGGGAGGATGCCCCCTTGAGGTCTGTCAGTAGAGCCAACTCCTTAGAGGAATTATCCCAGTGGCGAGTCAGATTGTCCTGTGTCGAGCTACGTCATGCCTGCGTCGACACCCCCGCTGATGCTTTGTGTCAAGCCGTCATATCCTTATGCTTCAGTTTGCTGTGTCGATGTGTCGAAGCATTGAGAGTTGAACAACTCCTTTTTATGCTCTGGCTTCGACACATGCGTGGCGTGTTGTTTGTGCTTGGTGTTGGGCAATGCATCTGGACAGTGCGACACATCGGCCAAATGCATCAGTTGTCCCACACTGGACAACACTGGGCATATCAGCGCATCTCCCACCACTCTTTGCGCCGGATGCGGGCGCTGTAGATCAGGTCTTTTACCTCTTGAGCTTCATGGCTGTTCCAGGGGTCCCACAGAGGCGGCTCTCTTTGACTGCTTTGGTTGGTCCAGTCTGGGTCCTGGGAAGGAGTGGGCCAACAGGTTCTCCAAGGCGGGGGCATAGGATCCAGAGATTCCTTCCTTGAGCCTTGCTATCTTGGCGGCACACTGCACACTAGCAAAATTTGAACCCCGGTGGCCATGGAGGCATGTTCGAGAACCCAAAAATCAGCTTTCTCACCGAAGAAAAATGAGAAAAAAAACACGTGATGTGAGGAGAGAAGAAGTTCGGCGTGCAGCCTGCAGCGTGGAAGAAGATGACTGAGGAGAAGATGGGGCCGTGTGGGAAAGGACGCACAGCTTCACACACAGCAAAGCTCTGTCAGTTTAGTAAAGCTCCGCCCAGCTGTCCCGAAAGATTTCCTCCAGACAGCATGGCAAATTCAGCCTGCTTATCTGCGGGAAAACTGTGAATAAGACTTACATTTCTATTCTGAGGACACACAATGGAATCTTCACATGGGAGACAGACACTTAGAGGAGACTGTGCAGAGACCATAAATCTTTTTGCCAATCAATATTTTTGAAAGGGGTTTTCCATCCCATCTATGGACACCCTGCCTGACTGGGAACCTTGCTTGTCTAAACCATAGGGGGTGAGAGTTTCTTTGAAAGATGCTTGCACAGATAAATTGGAGAACTGTACATTTCATCTTATCAAGACAAGAACTGATTTGAGCTGTGCCAGTTTGATATTTAAGAGCTCTGATAGTAAAGATTCAATTTTGGACACTCAGTCTGAGCCTCCATAGTCTTCTGTGGCACTCACATCTCTTGCAGTGAATAGAGACCTGGGCAACAAATTGAGAGTCGTTCCCCCCCCCCCCCCCCCAAGGCATCTTGGGCCGTGGAAGATTAGTCCACCCACCCTTTGGAAAAAGAACCCTGTCCCAGAGCACCTAAACTGTGTTGGAGTAGGAAAAAACTAAATTATTGTCCCAAGTCTCTGGTGTGTCCCTGCCAGAGAGGGGGTTACTTAAGTAAGGGGCATTCATATATATTGGCTACAGATATAATTCGTCCAATGTATTGGGACTGATGTTTATACCCTGGAAATGTCGGATAAATTATATCTGTGGCTAATACATATGAATGTCCCATACTTCAAAATATTTATGTTCAGGTCCTGCTGAATGGTCAAATCTTTTATGAACGTTTTTTTGGGTTGTTATAAAATGTTACTCTATTGTCGTATTCTACACTGAATTTGGAAAACAGCCTGGTGACCAGAAGTGGAGTACATCCCACTTGTGGCTGAAGATTAGAGAGGCCCAGTGGGCTGCAGGTGGAGCCCATCCCACTCGTGGTTGAGGAGCAGCAAGGCCCAGCAAGGCGAGCAGAGCCCTTCCCGCTCACAGCTGAGGAGCAGCAAGACCCGGTGGGCTGCAAGTAGAAACCATCCTACTCGCGACCAAGGAGCAGTGAGTCCTGGCAGGCTGCAAGTAGAAGCCATCTTACTTTCGGCTGTGGAGCTGCGAGGCCCAGAGGGCTGCAAACAGAGTCCATCCTGCTTGCGACCGAAGATTAGGCCAGGCGGAGCCACAGGTGGAGCCCATCCTACCCGCAGACGAAGACAAACACGAGAGAGGCCCGAGAGAGCAGCAGGTGTAGGGCATCCCACCTGCAGTTGAAGATGACAATGAGGTCCAAATTGATAGTGCAAGAGAGGAATGGTGTGTGTCTATGTATATGAGAGAGGGAGCCTGTGTGAGGAAATGTGTATGTGTGTAAGAAATTTGGAGCCTATGTGCCTGAGTAAGAGTGTGTGTGTGAAGGTGTGAGTGTGTGAGAAAGGGCACATGTGAAGGAGTGTATGCGTGTGAGAGAAGGAGCCTATGTAAGGGTGTTTGTGTGTGGGTGAGAGAGAGAGAGAGAGAGAGAGGAAGTCTTTGTGAGGGCATGTGTGTGTATGCGAGAGGAACAGAGGGAACTTGTGTGAGGGTATGTCTGTGAGAGGAAGCCTGTGTGAGGGGGGTGTGCGTGAGAGAGAGGGAGCCTTTGTGAGGAGGAGTGTGCATGCAAGTGAGAGAGGAAGGCTGTGTGAGGGTGTATGTGTATGAGAGAGGGACAGAAGGAACTTGTGTAAGGGGCTGTATGAGAGAAGGGTCAAACTCTGGGAGTTGAGGGCCAAGGGGTGGAGATAGTTGAACCTGGAGGGAGAGGGGAAAGATAGTGGAGAGTGGAAAGTGGAGTAGTTAAAGCCTGAGAGGGCAGAGTGAAAGGGTCTGGCCAGAGAAGTCACACATAGAATTCTGCTCAAAATATTTAAAACTCTGCACCTTTGAGTAAAGCAAAATTGCTTACCTTGTAATAGGTGTTATCCCAGGACAGCAGGATGTAGTCCTCACATATGGGTGACGTCATCCACGGAGCCCTTAAGCAGGAAAAACTTCTGGCAAGTTTCTAGAAGTTTTAAACTGGCTGCCTGAGGCTACTGAGCATGCCCGGCATGCCATGATATTTCCTGCCACAGGGGTCTCACTCCAGTCTTGTATGTAGCAATAAGCGTAAGCAAAATTATAAGAAGAAAGTCTGAGGCCCAACTCCGCGGGGTGGCGGGTGGGTTCCGTGAGGACTACATCCTGCTGTCCTGGGATAACACCTATTACAAGGTAAGCAATTTTGCTTTATCCCAGGACAAGCAGGATGCTAGTCCTCACATATGGGTGATTAGCAAGCTAGAGGCTGAGTCATTGTCCATGGAGGTAGCAGTGATGCTTTGTTGAAGAAAATGAGTCAGCCGAAGATCACAGCAGAGTGGATGTAGAAGGAGTTGGGATTAAGCTGGAAACAAGTTCTTTAAGACAGATTGTCCATAGGCTGAATCTTGTCGTCCTTCCTTGTCCAAACAATAATGAGTTGCAAAAGTGTGAAGAGAACTCCATGTTGCTGCTTTACAAATGTCAATGATTGGCACTGAACGAAAGTGTGCTACTGAGGTTGACATTGCTCTTACTGAGTGTGCCTTTACTCGCCCTTGGAGAGGAAGGCCTGCTTTTCCATAGCAAAATTGTATGCAATCTGCTAACCAATTGGATAAAGTATGTTTACCCACTGCTTTACCTGGCTTATTTGGGTCATAAGAGACAAAAAGCTGATTGGATGTTCTGAGGGACGTAGTGCGATTCAAGTAATAGGACAACGCACGTTTGCAGTCCAAAGTGTGCAAAGCTCTTTCCCCCTGGTGAGAGTGAGGCCTTGGAAAGAATGTGGGTAAGACTATTGTTTGATTTAAATGGAATTCCGTAACTACCTTAGGAAGGAATTTTGGATGTGTTCGGAGAACCACTCTGTCATGGAGGAACTTTGTATAAGGTTCATATGTGACAAGTGCTTGTAACTCACTAACCCTTCTAGCTGATGTGATGGCTATGAGGAAAATAGTCTTCCATGTGAGAAATTTAAGATCACAGGAATCAATGGGTTCGAAAGGAGAACGCATTAATCCTGTTAAAACCAGATTCAGGTCCCATTGTGTAGCTGGAGGCCGAATTGGTGGATTAAGATGTGTTAGACCTCTCATGAATCTACTGACGAGAGGTTGTGTGGATATAGGTGCATCTCCTATCTTGTTATGATAAGCGGAGATTGCACTCAAATGTACTCTGATTGACGATGTCTGAAGACCAGAGTTTGAAAGATGGTACAAATAATCTAGAAGAGTAGATGTGGGGCAAGTGAAAGGATCCGTATGATTTTGCTTGCACCAGAACGTGAACCGTTTCCATTTGAAAGAGTAATTTTTCCTTGTGGAAGGTTTGCGGGAAGCTATAAGCACTTGAGAAACATTTGTTGAAAGATTGAGTGGTTGTAGGATTAAGCTTTCAACATCCATGCTGTCAGGGATAGGGACTGAAGGTTGGGATGGCGCAACCGACCCTGATCCTGAGTAATGAGATTGGGAGCTACTCCCAGACGTATTGGATCCCTGACTGAAAGGTCTAGCAGTGTGGGAAACCATACCTGTCGAGGCCAATATGGGGCTATGAGTATCATGGACCCCTTGTCCTGTTGTAGCTTCACCAGTGTCTTGGTGATAAGCGGTATTGGAGGATATGCATATAGTAGGCCTGAGTTCCAAGGGCGAGCAAAGGCGTCCTTGGCTGGTTGGTGCTTCTGTTTGTGCAGAGAACAGAAGTTGGTCACCTTGTGGTTCAGGCGCGACGCAAAGAGGTCTGTTGTTGGCTGTCCCCAACGTTGGAATATTTTGGTCGCTATCGAGGGATTCAGAGACCACTCGTGTGGTTGGAACTGACGACTGAGTCGGTCTGCTAGCACATTTTGAATTCCTGCTAGATAAGTGGCCTGTAGCAATATTGAGTGATTCAAGGCCCAGTCCCAAATTTGCGCAGCTTCTTGACAAAGGAGATACGAGCCCGTACCTCCCTGTTTGTTGATGTACCACATGGCAACCGTATTGTCTGTTTGGATTAACACAGTCTTGTGTGAAAGACAGTCCTCGAACGCATGCAGCGCATAACGTATAGCTCGAAGTTCCAGAAAATTGATTTGATATGTGGCTTCGAGTTTTGTCCAAGTTCCTTGAGTTTGAAGAGAGTTTACATGAGCTCCCCATCCCAAGGTGGATGCATCTGTAGTTAATGTTATCTGAGGGATCGGCTTTTGGAAAGGCAGGCCCTTGCGTAAATTGTCCTTGATTGTCCACCAGTGTAGCGATGAGCGAAGTTGGTGGGTTACTTGGATGGGAGAATGAAGTGGTTGAATGGCTTGGATCCATTGCGACCGAAGAGTCCATTGGGTAAGTCGCATGGCAAGTCGTGCCATCGGAGTGACATGAACCGTTGATGCCATGTGGCCTAGTAAGATTAGAAACTGATGAGCTGTCACTTGCGGTTGTGTGGACATGGAGTACGCCAACTGGGACAGTGTTTGTGCACGGTCTTCTGGAAGAAAAGCTTGTGCAAGGTTTGTGTCTAATTCTGCTCCTATGTATTGGAGTAGATGAGATGGTTGCAGGTGGGATTTTGATAATTGATGAGAAATCCCAGTTTGTGCAGTACCTGTATTGTGTAATGTAGAGAAGTAAGCGCCCCTTGTTGCGATTGACTTTTTATTAGCCAATCGTCTAGATAAGGGAAGACATGAACACCTTGTTTGTGCAAATGTCCTGCTATTACTGCTAGGCATTTTGTGAATACTCTGGGAGCTGAGGCTAGGCCGAATGGTAGGACTCTGTATTGAAAATGCTGGTGTCCCACCTTGAATCTTAGGTACTTGCGATGAGGTGGGAAAATAGGTATGTGAGTATAAGCGTCTTGGAGATCCAGAGAACAAAGCCAATCCCCCTTTTGTATGAGAGGAAGAATGGTGCCTAAGGATACCATTCTGAATTTTTCTTTTCTTAGAAATTTGTTGAGATTTCTGAGATCTAGAATGGGACGAAGTCCTCCGGTTTTCTTTGGAATGAGGAAATACCGGGAATAGAATCCTCTTCCCTTCTGTGAGTGTGGTACGTGTTCCACAGCTCTTGCTTTCAGAAGAGTAGATAATTCCATTTGTAATTGAGGGATGTGTTCGAGATAGGAGTTTTGTGGTGGAAACTCCTGCGGGGGAGCTGTGAAGTCTAGGTGGTAACCCTGATGAACTATGGATAAGACCCATTGATCTGTGGTGATATTTTCCCAATCGTTGTAAAAGTGGGAAATCCTTCCCCCTACTGGTAAATCTGGAAAGGGGTTTGGTTGGCTCTGTTCTCCGGGACTGCTTTCAAAAGCCAGAGGTGGAAGCAGTTTGGGGCGGAGGCTGTGGCCTTGCAGCTCTCTGCTGTCTCTGCTGAGGGCGCTGTGGAGGCCTTGTAGAGCGTGGTCTTGAGGTCTGGGGGTAATACCTTCTCGGCCTAAAGAAAGGCCGTCTGGTGTCTCGCCGTGGCAGCCTGCGGGCAGGGTGAGTAGGAGTATCATGGGACAACGTAGAGAGCTGCTTTAATGTTTCAGAGTGCTCTCTAAGCTGCGTTACGGCATCTTGTACTTTTGTTCCGAACAAGTTGTCGCCCAGGCAAGGCAAGTCCACTAGTTTATCCTGGACTTCTGGACGTAGGTCCGACGCCTTCAACCAGGCCCATCTTCGAGCACTGATGCCTGAAGCTGCCGTTCTGGAAGAAGTCTCAAACGCATCATACGCCGCTCGCACCTCATGCTTGCCCGCATCCAGACCTTTCTGCACAATCTGTTGTGCTGCCTCCTGCTGCTGTTGAGGTAGAGAGGGTAGAAATTCCTCAATCTGCTTCCACAGGTTTCTTTGATGCTGCGTCATATACAGCTGGTACGCAGCAATTTTTGAATTTAGCATCGCTCCCTGGTAAATCTTACGCCCCATAAGGTCTAGGAATCTGTTATCTTTCCCAGGAGGGATAGAAGCGTGAGTTCTGGACCTTCTTGATTTCTTTTGCGCAGATTCCACAACTAATGAACTGTGTGGTAGTTGTGGCTTCTCAAAGCCTGGGGCTGCTTGGACTAAATACGTAGAGTCAATTCTACGATTAACTCCCGGTGTTGTACATGGGTGCTCCCAAATCTGTTGTTGAAGTTGGAGTAGTACCTCATGTACTGGAATAGCTAGGTTATGTTTTGGGGGATCTACAAATTGTAGAATCTCCAGTGTTTGCTGTCTGTCATCCTTCTCTGCCTGAAGTTGAAAAGGGATGGATTCCGACATTTCTTGAACGAAAGAAGCAAAAGACAAATCCTCAGGAGGGGATTGCTTCTTGGTCTGTGGCGGAGTACCTTCTGATAAAAACTCCTCTGAAGAATACTCCGATTGTGTATCAGACCATGTATCCGCTGGTTGAGGATATGAAGGATGGCTTGGCCTTTTAGATGGAGAAACCCCAGAGGGTCCTGGTAAAGGATCCTGGATGTCCGGTACACCATCACTGGTATCACTTTCCTCCGCAGGGTGTGAAGGCAAGGAAGATAAAAGATCATGATATCTTTTGGTAAGGATAGCATGTAGTCTTTTCTCAGAGGGAATCTCTGGAGCCTGCTGTGGATGCTTAGATTTTCCTGATGCCTTTTTTCCCCGGCCTGAAGCTCCGGAAGGAGCTAAGGTATAATGTGGAGCTGGTTGTGCAGCCGTAGAAAGTGATGTAGTGAGAAAGGAGAACATGGAAATGGGAATCAATGAGGAGATTGGTCTGGTAGCAATTGTGGACATCGAAGATTGTAAATTAGTCGATTCCATCGAAGGCTGTGCGATTTGCATCGACGATGAGGCTGCTGACATCGATCGAGCAGCAGGCATCGTTGAAGAGCAGCTGGGCACGTCCATCGGCATTGATAGAGCTGTTAGCGCAGAAGCTGCAGCAGTCATCGGCACCGAGATTGGCATCGGTATGGACGATGACGTTGGCATCGGTACTGGCATCGATATGGACGATGGCACCGGCATCGATATCGAGGAAGGCATCGACTCGGTAGTCGGCATCGATGGAGTCATCGGCATCGGCCCGATGGCCGGCATCGACTGAGGAGTCGGCATCGACCCGTAGGTCGGCATCGGTCCTACCAGGGCCGGTGTCGGAGATGTCGCCGGGATGGCTTCTTTCATGGCATCGGCGACAAGCTTCTTAATCAAAGCTGTTAAGTCCGTCACGGACGTCGACGGTGTCGATTCCTCTGAAGGGATTACCGAGGTCGATGACAACTTCCGCTGTTTAGACACCGGTTCTTCCGGCGGTGGCAAAGGAGGAATCGAATGATGTCTCCGGTGTTTATGTTTGGTACGAATCTCAGAAACGGATTTGGACGATGCCGCAGACGGTGTTGGCGAGGAAGCATCTCCCGAACCTTGTTGGACTCTTTTCTTTAGAAGTATCTTCTTCGATACGCCTACCAGGGAAGATCTAGTCGAGGTCGATGGCGATGTCGGTGCTCTGATTTGAAAAATCTGAGCCATTTTTTCATGGCGAAGTTTTCTACCTTTCGTCGTCATTTCTTGACACTGGGCACAAGAGGTGATGTCGTGGTCTCCTCCCAAACAGCGGACGCACTCGACGTGCGGGTCGGTGATGGACATAGTCCGGTTGCAGGCCGGACATTTTTTGAATCCGGAAGTTTTCTCCGTCGATGATTTCGGATTTCTTCTTCGTGAAGAAAGTAGGATGTTTGTCACCAGCCGGTGACAAACCGAGTAAGACCCGTAAAAGGAAGAAGTATGAAAATGTTTTTAGATTGTTGTGAGGTAACTCACAGGGCTCCTGGAAACCGCGATGCAGCTAGCAGCGCGGAAAAAAGAAGACTGGAGTGAGACCCCTGTGGCAGGAAATATCATGGCATGCCGGGCATGCTCAGTAGCCTCAGGCAGCCAGTTTAAAACTTCTAGAAACTTGCCAGAAGTTTTTCCCGCTTAAGGGCTCTGTGGATGACGTCACCCATATGTGAGGACTAGCATCCTGCTTGTCCTGGGATAATAACTTTTCTGTATTATATTTAACATTTATTACTCAAGGAGTGTAATGTATTTTATGTTATTTTGACCAATATAAAGTATACAGAATATTGCAGAATTCTAAAATTTTGTACACAGAATTCCCCAGGGAGTTATAAGGATGGTCAAATGTCCTGTTTGGGCCAGATAAACTTACGGGGCAGAGCTGGGGACAGCTTTGGGCTTACGTGGATACTTTCAAATATTTCCTGCGCACAAATTAGCAGGTGGAAATATGTGCAGGCAATTTTGGTGACGTCATTTCCAAAACAACATATGCACATAAGTTCACTTTGAAATCTAGTATAAATGGTATGCACATATTTGCCCATGTCTCTATGCAGGCTGTTACAAAATTACCCCCTAAATCATTGGGCATAAGTCACTCCAAAGAGTCTTCTGCCACCTCCTCCTCCCCAAACTCTGAACAAAGAATTCAATTGGCTCCAGTGCTGTTCTGCTGCCACAAGAACTTTTCCATATAACAATCTGCTACAGAATTAGCACAAATGGCACTGTCTGGCAGGATGTCCCCTGACAAGTGGATGTGACATACAACGTATGGCTCATTTCACGGCACCCCCGTGGATCATGCGACGCACCATGCATGATCCAATGTTTCCACTGTAAGATAAAAATGTCCACAAAAGCTCCCTTACCAGGACCAATGCAAGATCATGTGAATCACAGTCTTAAAATAAATCCTAGGTGAATAAGAGAGACGTGATATGAAATGCAAACTAAAGAAGAAAAAAAAACCTGAGAAAATTAAGTGAAAGGCTGAACAAATATTACCACTCTTGAAATGAGTAAACCTTGGCTCTATTTCCATCTCATTTCTTAGGTTTAATATACTGTAATTTTTAATCTACTGTTCATGCGTTGCAATCATGTCAGATGTGTAGGCGTCCAGTGATTCTTTATGAATAATATAGAATGCAAATGGTTCTGTCTTCTTGCTCACAGCTGACTGCATTCTGTTTGCTCCTCATCAGCACCCAACTTATCAGCTCCAAATTTTCACAGCGATAATGTTTAATGCCAGAGGAATAGCTTTTTTTTTTTTTTTTACTGCTGATAGCATAACATCTCTGTAGGGTAAACAGTAAAAGCACTTGGCCGACCATTTTGCCTTGGAATAATTCTTGTTTGGTGGCATTAATTTTGTAAACACCACTCACTCAGGTTATCACTACCGTACAGTAAATGTCAAAAACAGAGCACATGAGTGCTCTGTTTTTGACATTTACTATACGGTAGTGAGTATGTAGTCCTTAAAATTACAGTGTATGATACGGAAGGCAAAAAGAAGAGGGCTTTGTGCTCAGAAGTACCTGTGACAAATGCTCATATAACCCAAAAAATCTACTCTTGGTTTGCAAAAGGAAAATACTTAGTAACTTGCAAATGAGCGCGTGCGCCCCCACCATCCGAGCACCAATGCAGGCATGAGCGCATATGCACTTGCATTTTATACTGTTCCGCACAAGTGTGCGCGCATTTTATAAAATGTGCCCCAGCATGTACCTGTGTGCTCCTAATTTTAATTGGCTATAAAGAGAGTTATTCTGACTTATACCTGATGCTTGCTCAGGTCATAAAATAGCAATTTATGCACGCAAGTGTTGACTCTGCCCCATCCCATCCATTTGTTTTTTAAGCTCGCCGATTCATTTGCACATCGGTGTTTGAGCGCATATGTGCAAGGTTTATAAAAAAAAGGGTAGATGTGTAAGTGCTATCTATATACGCGCATCTGCTGATTTTGGCGCGTGCAGCTCTTTTAAAATTCACCCTGTAGTGTGTTTAATTATTATGAACCATAAGACTCCACCATCAGGTAGTAATCTTCATTAGCGATGGTGGCTGAAGTTATAGTATGCCATTGCCGCCACAGCCATACTTATCAAACAGGTTTACTGCGATGCCCTTTCCAAGCACAAAAGAAATATAATTTCACAATAAATTGCAATTACGATTACTTGTAAGTCTTTTTATGTACAAATGCGCAAATTTCCTTTCATTCTTGTTTACTTGCCCTGCTCTTAAGATAGACAGGCAGAACTACTTCAATTGATAGGCATCTGTAGTCCATACCATATCCTGTAGAGATCTAGTAACAGTATTGGTCCAGGAGAAAACTGGGGATCTTTGTAGGGTTGCGATATCCTTAAAAGGGCCAACAACAATAAGATGTCGTGCGTGAGCTTTTGAGATCACAAATGTCCCTTCCTCTATAAAAGGAACCTTTGTAGCCTCATATATTACAGCATCTTTTTTTGTTAAACATTCTTCAACTTGGTCCTCAAAGACTCTTCAGCCAGTCTGATTTTCAGGCTATACACAATCAGATAAATTTACATGCATGGCATCCAACGTAGGCGAACGTATCTTATGCAGAGTCATTGTGGATATCCTGAAAACCAAACTGGGTTGAACAACTTTGCTTCTAGAAGAATCTCCATCTACCATGACTCCAGTTTATTTCATATCCGAAGTTGGTCATTCTAAAGTAGGAACTGTATTGCTACTACTACACACAAGTCCTGAATTGCTGCAAGTAGTGCAATGTTCAAGTCAATAGAGAAGTCCACAGCAAAGCTTAATTTTGACTCCTTACAAAAAAGTATCTTTCTTACTTTTTGCAGCTATCAAAAGCGAAAATGGTGTCTAGTTAGCACAAATAGTTTGGAGGTCTGTACTGGATGCTGATTTTTTTTATTTTTCCTTACTAAATTACCAGCCTGATGGTTAAAAGAAAAGGGTAGGAGAGAGTTTATCCTCTTGAACTCTCACCATCTTCTCAGTCTTCAATTGATCAGTTTGTTCTCTAAATTGCGAGCAGAGAGAAAGTGGCAAGTTCTGTGTTGAGCTGTTTGATTATTTGCTGATTGTTTTGTTGTCCCTGGGAGCTCTGCTCAAGGAAGATCAGCCCATGTGAACCTAGTAATCAGGACTCTTACGTTTAAACCTATTTCATTTTTTATGTAATTGGTGTTGCAATTTCAATGTAATCAATTTTAAATGTGAAGTAGCTAGGGTTTGGTTTTTTTTTTGCTGTTGTTGTTTCTTTGCTTTGATAGTTTTTTCCAGAACCTCTGGACTTCTGGCTCAATCAAAACCAAGACTGGGATCCAGCACCATGAGCCTTTAATTGCAACTACCCAGGGAGTTTTCCTCCCTGTTTCATATCCCCTCTCAACTCACATAGCCCGGTCATTGTGGCTACGATCCTCAGCCAGTGGCCTTGCGCCAGGGCTCTTTCTAGAACCCTGCAAATCATGAACCCTAAATCCAGCCACTAGATATTGTCATGGTGCAATGGCTGGGACCGCTTCTCCTCTGCAGCACCCCCTAGCCCCAATCAGTCTGGGAAAAGGTGTGCTGGACCAGGAACTGAACCCTATGTCCTCCACATGGTGATCTGTAGTACTATCACTCAATCATTGGGCTGTCCCAAGGTAGATAATTTACATCATGATGGATACCTCCTTATTATAGGAGTATTGGCTTGGTAGAGTTAAACTGAAATCAACAAACTCAACAAATTTGCTGAATAAGTTAAAATTAGGAAAGGGTGAATGAAGGATTAAATAATTAAATCCAGAGATGAAATAGGAAGTATCCTTAAACTTGTCAATGGACTCATGAGGTAGGTCTCACTTCTCTTCGGTTTTCTGTCCTCTAGGTTTTCTACATCACTCTAGCATCTTTACTTCCTTTTAATCCCCCATATTTTCCTTCTCCAATCCCCACTTCTCTTTTTTTACCAGTTACATATTGACATGCACACTTAAAAAATTTACATAAGAATGTGATATTTGCATCATGATGGATACCAAAGGTCCATCAAGCCGAGTATCTTGTTTCCAACAGTGGCCAATCTAGGACACAAGTACCTGGCAGGTTCCCAAGGGGGTAGATTCCATGCTGGTTACCCCAGAGATAAAAACTGGATTTTCCCAGGTCCACCTTAATAATGATTTATGGACTTTTCCTCCAGGAACTTGTCCAGCTCTCTTTTAAACCCAGCTACATCTAGCAAAAAATTCCAGAGTTTAATTATGCATTGAGTAAAACAATTTCTATTGTCTTAAATGTATTACCTAGTTAACATTTACTCATTCCACTCCACTCATTATTTTACATACCTCTATTATATCTCCCCTCTCCAAACTGAAGAGCCCTAACCTCTTTAGCCTTTCCTCATAGGGGAATCATTCTATCCTCTTTATCTGTACTTTTTCTAATTCTGCTACAACTCTTTTGAGATGTGGTGACCAGAACTGCACACAATACTCAAGATGAGGTCGCAGCATGGAGCAATACAGAGGTATTATGATATTCTCTGCTGTATTCTCCATTCCTTTCTTAATAATTCCTGCCGCCCTGCCGAAACGATACCACCATGGCTCTATGATCCCGCTGATTTCTCTCCACATTCTCCCCTCTGCGCTTACTAGCTACCACTGCTGTGCCTTCTTTTTTTCCCTCTCTCTTTTTTTCTCTTAGGTGCTGGAACCGCGGCCCGATAGTGTGACCTGAGCTCCTCCCCCTTCCTCCCCAATGGCTGACGCAGACACTGACGTCACCGACGCCAGGAAAAGCGCGTCAAGAAGGGGGTTTAAAAGGAGGAGCCGACCCAGGAGGCGCTGAGTGCCGGCATCGCGCCCCTTCGTACACCCCTGAGAAGCCACACAACAAACAGGGGTAGATTTTCAAAGGGGTACGCGCGTACCCCCCGAAAACCTACCCCAAACCCCCCCTGCGCGCGCTGAGCCTATTTTGCATAGGCTCGGCGGCGCGCGCAAGCCCCTGGACGCGTGTAAGTCCCGGGGCTTGCATGGAGGGGCGTGTTGGGGGGGGGGGGTGTTGGGGGGCGTGCCACGAGTGACGTGGCGTTTTGGGGGCAGGCCGCGAGTGACGCGGCGTTTCGGGGGCGGGCCCGGGGGCATGGTGCCGGCCCGGGGGCGTGGCCTCCGGACCAGCCCCCGGGTCGGGTGATGGTGCGCCAGCAGCCCGCTGGCGCGCGCACATTTACACCTGCTTTCCGCAGGCGTAAATCTGCCAACAAAGGTGGGGGGGGTGGGTTTAGATAGGGCCAAGGGGGTGGGTTAGGTAGGGGAAGGGAGGGGAGGGGAAGGGGAGGGGAGGTGGAAGGAAAGTTCCCTCCGAGGCCGCTCCGATTTCGGAGTGGCCTCGGAGGGAACAGGCAGCGCGCGCTGGGCTCGGCGCGCACAGGTTGCACAAATGTGCACCCCCTTGCACACGCCGACCCCGGATTTTATAAGATACACACGGCTACGCGCGTATCTTATAAAATCCAGCATACTTTTATAAAATCTACCCCAAAGAAAATAACCCATGGTACAATGTAAAGATAAAGGAAGTCAAGAGAAATCTGAGAAAAAAAGGACAAGGCTAGAAGATAAATAAAACAACTGAAAACCTAACAAAATATAGGAAACTACTTGCCTACTTGCCTACTATAAAAAAGTAATTCTCAACGCAAAAAAACAATATTACAGTACCAAAATTGAAAAATTCACAAACAACCCAAGAATGTTATTTTCCATAGTTAAAAACCTCACAAATGACAAAACTGAATCTTCCCAGTAAATAGATGTAATGAGATAGCTAACTTTTTCAAGGACAAAATTATGAATCTAAAAACAAAAATTCCAAAAACATCAAAACAATCAAAATGCAAAAAAGAGATGTTAAACAATGGACAGCATTTGATGAAATATCAGAACTAGAAGTAGAATCATGCTAAAAAAGCTAAATCCCGCCCCACATGCACAAGATACAATACCAACCATAGACTTAAAAAAATTAGCCACCACAGTCTCTCCGACTCTAACTAAGATCATTAATCAATCCTTAACGGATTTCGCAAAAACTACAGCACCGAAACCCATCATGAGAGGATTTGATAGCGGTAAACATTATATACTAGTAATGCTAGACCTATCAGCGGCATTCGATACAGTTAACCACGAAATACTTCTAAATAGACTAGAAGAAATAGGATTGAACAATATAAAAATTAAATGGTTCAAATCATACCTAAATAACAGGTACTTCCAAGTACAGATCAAATTGTAATGTCAGATAAAATAGACCTTCAAACAGGAGTCCCACAAGGATCCGCCCTGTCTGCCACACTTTTTTTTTAACATATACATGTTGCCACTATGCCACCTACTAGCTGGACTGGGCATATCACATTACATATACCCTGATATCCAACTAATACTTCCCATTGATAACACAATCGAAAAAACATTGGATCTAGCCAACATGTATCTAGATATTATTAAACAGCTTCTTAACCAAATGGAGTTAATTATAAACATAGAGAAAACAGAATGCTTACATCTAGAAAGAAAAATCTTAGAAATCATTCAAAACCCAATCATACTCAAAAACAACCAAAAGATAGAACTAGCTGAAAAAGTACGGAACCTAGGAGTGATAATCGATACTGAACTAAATATGAAGCAACATATATCTTTGAAAATAAGGGAAGGTTACAACAAACTTATGCTAACACCAAACAATTTCCGATCAGTGCTACAAGCATTAATTTTTGCAAGCACTGACTATTGTAATGCCCTACTTCTGGGCCTACCATACACAACAATTAGACCACTCCAGATACTGCAAAACACAGCAGCAAGAATTCTGATGGGAAAAAGTAAAACCATATCACTAACACCCTAATTGAACTACAATGGTTACCCATTGAGCAGAGAATACAATATAAGTCACTATGTACCATACATAAATTAATTCATGATGAAAAAACAGATTGGCTAAACACTGCACTTCGAATACACGTCCCCAATAGGAACCTAAGATCTGCAAACAAAGCACTACTAACTATTCCCTCAATCAAAACAGCAAGGCTAACGCAAGTAAGAGATAGAGCCCTATCATTAGCAGGGCCTACATTATGGAACACCATGCCCTCAGAAATCAGATTACAGAAAGACATCAAACTATTCAGAAAAAGCCTAAAAACATAGCTATTTGAACAAGCATACCACAAAGAGAATGGAGAATAAAAACCAGGGAATTGTAACGAGCGATGAGTTGTACATTAACAAAACACACCTACTCAATTTGAGTATGTTTTACTCTTAAACAGCAACAGATAACATGTAGATTATATATATTTTAAAACTGGTCTAATAAACCTAAACATATCTATCTCACTTATCATCCTATAATTATTATGAAACTATGTACCGTATCTTACAGGCACCTGTCTAGTTGTTATAATAAACACATTTAGCAGCATTAATTTATGTGCCTCATTGTTAACCGTTGTGATGGCTCCTTGCTTAACGACGGTATAGAAAAGAGTTTAAATAAATAAAAATAAATAAATTTGCTTTCTTGGCCGCTGCCAGACACCGAACTACCCTAATGTGGAACCCTGCACTGTCTATAACTATAATTTGGGTTGTTTTTCTCTTACTTCTATCACACATTGAAATCGTCGGTGCAGTGTGCTGCGGCAGTCAAAAAAGCAAACAGAATGTTGGGAATTATTAGAAAAGGAATGATGAATAAAACGGAAAATGACATAATGCCTCTATATCGCTCCATGGTGAGACCGCACCTTGAATACTGTGTACAATTCTGGTCGCCACATCTCAAAAAAGATATAATTGCGATGGAGAAGGTACAGAGAAGGGCTACCAAAATGATAAGGGGAATGGAACAACTCCCCTATGAGGAAAGACTAAAGAGGTTAGGACTTTTCAGCTTGGAGAAGAGACGACTGAGGGGGGATATGATAGAGGTGTTTAAAATCATGAGAGGTCTAGAACGGGTAGATGTGAATCGGTTATTTACTCTTTCGGATAGTAGAAAGACTAGGGGGCACTCCATGAAGTTAGCATGGGGCACATTTAAAACTAATCGGAGAAAGTTCTTTTTTACTCAACGCACAATTAAACTCTGGAATTTGTTGCCAGAGAATGTAGTTCGTGCAGTTAGTATAGCTGTGTTTAAAAAAGGATTGGATAAGTTCTTGGAGGAGAAGTCCATTACCTGCTATTAAGTTCACTTAGAGAATAGCCACTGCCATTAGCAATGGTTACATGGAATAGACTTAGTTTTTGGGTACTTGCCAGGTTCTTATGGCCTGGATTGGCCACTGTTGGAAACAGGATGCTGGGCTTGATGGACCCTTGGTCTGACCCAGTATGGCATTTTCTTATGTTCTTATGTTCTTTGCAATTTTTGCAATTTTTTTTTCTTATGTATCTTATGTTCTTTGCAATTGTCCACATTAAATTTCTTCTGCAGTTTGGATGACCAGTCTTCCGGTCTTACAAAGTCCTCTTGCAATTTCTCACAATTTTCTTGTGATTTCACAACTTTGAATAATGTTGTATCATCTGCAAATTTGATCTCCTCACTCTGGGGCAGATTTTATAAATCTGCGCACACACGTACTCTTGTTCACGCACCAGGCGTGAACAAGAGTACGCGGGATTTCAATAGATACGCGTGTATCCATTAAAATCCGGGGTCGGTGCGCGCAAGGCTGCCCAAAATCGGCAGCCTGCGCGCGCCGAGCCGCGTAGCCTGCCTCCGTTCCCTCCAAGGCCGCTCCGAAATCGGAGCGGCCTCGGAGGGAACTTTCCTTCCACCCCCGCACCTTCCCTTCCCCTACCTAACCCACCCCCCCGGCCCTATCTAAACCCCCCCCCTACCTTTGTCGGCAAAGTTACGCCTGCTAGAAGCAGGCGTAACTTTGCGTGCGCTGGGCCGACTGCCGCACTCCATGTTCCGGTCCAGGGTCTGGTCCGGAGGCTGCGGCCATGCCCCCGGAACGTCCCTGGGCCGAAATCACGCCCGCGGCGCCGCCGCGTCACTCGCAACACCCCACGAAACGCCGCGTCACTCCCGGCACGACCCCGAAACGCCCCCCCCCCCGACACGCCCCCCCCCCCCCCATGCAAGCCCCGGGACTTACGCGCATCCCGGGGCTTGTGTGCGCCGCCGAGCCTATGCAAAATAGGCTCAGCGCGCGCAGGGGGGGTTTGGGGTAGGTTTTCGGGGGGTACACGCTTATCTTACACACGTACCCCTTTGAAAATCTACCCCTCTCTGTTCCCATTTCCAGGTCATTTATAAATATGTTAAATAGGATCGGTCCCAGAACAGAGCACTGGGGCACTCCACTATTCACCTTTCTCCATTGAGGACCATTTTGCCCTACTCTCTACTTTCTATCTTTCCACCAGTTCCCAATCCACAATAAAACATTGTTTCCTATCCCATGAACTTCTTAATTTCCTAAGAAGTCTCTCATGAGGGACTCTGTCAAATGCTTTCTGGAAATCAAGAAACACTATGTCAACTGGCTCATCTTTATCCACATGTTTATTCATGCCGTCAAAAAAATGTAAGATGGTGAGGCAAGAATTCATAAGAACATAGGAACATGCCATACTGGGTCAGACCAAGGGTCCATCACGCCCAGCATCCTGTTTCCAACAGTGGCCAATCCAGGCCATTACAAGATTTCCCTTGACTTTGTCTCAATAAACTATGACTATCTATATGTTCAGTAGTTTTGTTCTTTATGATTGTTTGAACCATCTTGCCCGACACTGAGGTCCATATTCAAAGGGGTTTGTCCAGGTAACTTTTCCTATAATTTGTTCATTTCCCCCCCTATCAACACCACCAGCTAAATTTTACTCTGGTAACTTTTTGCCCAGGTAAAATATGTAATTTGTCCAGATAAATACAAAGAACATCTTTGCAAAGAAACAACATGAAAGTTAAAAGAAACAATCAGAACAAAGCAAAGAACATGAAATAAATCTCCCATTCAGTTTGTCCAAACAATAAATGTGGAGGAGCAGGAAAAATTGAGGAGATATAACAAAATACATACTAATACCAGAAAAGGCAAAAACATAAGCAACCCACTCCAAAGTAACAAATCAGACTAAACCCCTTGATGTCCTAGGTCCTTAAAGGAACATTCCCAGATCCGGCATTCAGGAAACCTCCGAGCTGTTCTGGAACAAAAGAAAAAAATGAAACTGTCTGCATTCCATATAACCAAACATTTGCATGGATATCATAAAAGAAATGAGGCTCCAATAGCCTGGACCTCTTGTCTCTTAGTAAGAAAAGTCTTTCTTGAGTGGCCTTAGCTAAGTCAGGATAGATTGTAACCAATGCACCCAAAAAAGTAACATTAATATTTTGAAAATAATGCTTCATTACAAGACTCAAATCACGTTCATATAGAAAAGAAACAATTAAGGTAGATCTCTCAATAATTTTCAATAGTTGATGTCTCCAGAAAAGCAGATAAGTTCCCAATATCCAAGTTAGGTTCAGGCAAATGCGATGAGCCAATGAAAGTTTATAGGGGAAGAAATAAACTCTATTAAGAACAGGAATTTGATCTTCAGAAAACTTCAGAACTTCCTCCACATGTTTCTTCAAGGTAACTGGAAGTGGTTCACCCATTACTTTAGGGAAAATAGTCAGTCTATGATTTAAATGTGGCCCCTGTTTACCACAGAAAGGATGGCAGAGTGTAATGTGCAGAGAATGCATTGAGGTTAATGTGATTTCCCCCTATGGGAAGTACTAGGGAGGACAGAAGAGCAGGGAAGGTTCCAGCTAGCAAAAGGTTATCTATTGGTCAAGGGGCAGACCTGAATTTCTTGGCAGACAGACTGGTTTAACCCCTAGGGTCTGGGTTTTGAAAGGGTACATTACCCTGCTTAGAGCAAGGGTGGGCGCTCCCCCAGAGTCACCAAGCCAAAAGAAGGCAGCAGCGGGGACCCTCTCCCGAGGTGGCAGGGAACAGAGGCGAGAGTTTGGCAGACATACTACAATAGTGTCTCAGGGAATCTGAGCGAAGCAAACGGAAATTGGATTTACGAGTTAAAAGTACTGGAAACAGGGTTGAAAGTCTCCTGTTTCCTCCTGCAACAAGGGGAGGGAGGTAAGTAGCTTGAAGCCATCCAAGAGATAAAGTGAGGACATTGAGATGTGCTGGGTTTAAGAAAAGGTTTTAAACAGGGTGGCCTAGTACAGGCAGAAGATCGATGTATATAGACTGTAACACAACTTGTCTGAGGCTTTCTGGAAGACTGAGAATGAATTCTTACTGGATTTGCTGTGAGGCTGCAATTTATATTTTCCCACAATAATTGAAGATACTGCTAATAAACTTTTCATTTGGAGTACAAATCTTTGATGTGGACAGTGGCTTTTTGGAAGTGCATGTGTATGAATCCTGTGTACAGTCTGGCCTTGCAATTTAGCTGCCCCCAGCCCAGGACCCAACTGAGATCAATTTCCTCACTTTGGGAGAGTTACCCCAGGCTCCCCGAAGGAGAAAAGGTGGACCCCAATGGAAAGGGGGTTACATAAACGTCTAAGGCTATTCTCTACATTCTCTATTCTCCAATTCAGGAATCCTCACTCTCTTATTATCGCAGCATTCACTGCCTGGACTTCTTGCATTTCCTTCCCCAGAGTCTGAAGTATCCCAGCATGTTCAGATAAAATACGGTGGTGATCTGGAGCTACATGGTTTAATCTCTGGAACACAGCCTCTACTTTACATGGATGTTCCATCACCGACTGGGATAAATTGTCCATCAGGTCCCATAAGGCACTGAGACTCACAATGGCCAGTTTAGATGGAACCATCCTCTGCTTGGGTTAAGAACGACATTGAAGATTCCACAGGGCCTGTATCCAAAGCGGCAACATCTTCTCCACTAAGTGCCTCGATAACACTCACATGCAGGAAGGCAGACACAGTCTCAGAAGCAAGAGGAATACTGGTAACTCCTTCTGTGCCAGCGCAACTAATGATACTGGGCCGGATTTTCAAAGGCCCGGCGACGCCCGTCTAAGTCCCGGGGCTTTACTTAAGGGGCGGGAGCGGTCCGGGGGCGGGGGCAGGCCAGAGGCCTCCGACAGAGCGGCCATTTGCCGGGTAGCGCACGCACATGTACGCCCGCGCGCTGCTTTGAAAATCTACCCTCTGAGCACCCCAGCCACCACGGCGTCTTCATGCAGGACCAACGGCAGTTGTATAAAAATGGTGGGCTAACTGATACTTCCCCAAGTGAAAGCAGAGCTCCTCTCTCTGCCATGCCGATGGAGCCTGAAGCCCGCAAAAGTGGAGCGGACGACCCAAACTCCGCGATGGTTCACTGATCAGAAGGGAGTAACGTCACAGAGGGGTACAATCTGACCTTTCCTTTCCTTTTCGGAGGCATACCAAAAAGAAACAAGGTAAGAAGAGCAGCAGGCGATCGCGCCTGCCTATGCCCAGGTAAAGTTTAGCCAGATGAAAAGAGGAAGGATGGTGAATGTTCAGGGGGGCAGGGATTCGGTTTAGCCAGGTAGCACTGATATCGAAAGCCCTGCCTGCCTAAACTGATCCAGATGGGTCTGGTCGGAAAAAAGTGATGTCCTAAAGTTAGCCGAGCAAGTCGCCCATTCCTGCTCCCCAAGCTGATGAATACGCACCTCACTATGTATAAGCATCTCTTTTTCAATGCAGAATTCAGAAAAGGAATGTACCAAGTCCTACAACATTTGCAAAGCTTTTTTTAAATCTTTTATGCTTTCTAATTTCTAGATGACTTTTTATCTTTAGCTAGCAGCAGATAATGAAAAATGCCATGATGCTCTGGCCAATTATCTGGGAAAGAGAAAAATAATTATGGTCTAAACTATTTTATAACCATTTATATTTGTTTCACTCACTGCACATTGCCTTGAGCTACACTGGCCTTCTGAAAGGGAAATAAGAATGAAGAAATAAAAGAAACAAACACATCTATAGTGCCAGCAGTTAAAAAAGACATGGTGGGCAGCTGCGGCCGAGGGTCAGAGTGGCTGCTGGTCAGTTTCCAGCCATGCGCACTCAGTGTCTCGTTCTATCTTTGCTGTATTACGTTTCACCAGAGCTTATGAAAAAATGCCCAGGCCGATGAAAAAACGATTCCACTTTAACTTAACACTGTCTGGGACTCGGGGAAGGGGGGGGGGGGGGACATTTCTTTATTGAAATAACGCTTGAAAATTTGCCAAAGAGAAACTGTCTAAGATTTATTAATTTTCCTCGTAACCCTAGGGCTACTCTACTAGCCTGCGTGAATGTTGCTTGCAAGAAGTTGTGAAAATCCCAGAGGATCCTTACCCTCCTGTTAACATTTTTTCAATGTTCCTGTTAGTAAGAAATCGGCGTTAAGGGGGTGGTTGCGGAGGGAGGATTGAGTCCAAGCAGAGGAAGATAATCAATTCATTCCTCAGATGTTAGAAACACTGCAGGAGAAGGCTGTTTCACCATCACGATAAACGGATCTTGATCTAAACACAATCCCTGTGCTTTTTTCCAACTTAATGGCTCAGAAACATACTGGGGGTGATTTTGTCCGCGCCGAGACAAAGTCCATGGGCAATTTTTGCTTGTTGACTCCGCACCGGTTTTCACAGATAAAGCATGCACGTGCATTCATATATTCATTTGCCCTGGGGGCGCAAGGTTACCCGGAAAAACATCTGCACCTCCTCTTGGGGTTTGTTTTTTTTTTGTTCTGCTAGGTTTTTTTTTCACGGAAAATGACCACTGTGGAGTTGAAAATGCAATCTTACACGCGTTACTTTCTTCTCCCCAATCTAAACACGTCCCCGGGATCGCCGCCCCTGAAAGCGCCCGCATTGTAGGACACTGGCAAGAAGTGGAAATCGCGAAGAAACCGGGATAAAACCAGCAGTGGAGGACATAACGCCACAGGTACATCCGACTCAGAAATACAGCGGGATATGGCACGTGTGACTCTGTTAAATCAGGTTCTGCGTTTTCTTCAAGGCCGACTTACTGCTTTCTATACCTCCCTCGTTTACAGCAATATTGTACACTGTCGATAGCCATGATATTTCCTATCATCATGAAAAAAATTTTCCAGTGTCAAAGGAGAACATTTCCCTAACCGTGTGCATACTAATCCTACACTTCTGGAAGAAACTTCAGCTTTCAGGCAACCCAAAGTTTTACTTCGGCTTTAATGTGACACTTTTTTTCTCTCCAATCATTTATTCAACACCCTAAACAGCTGAATAAAGATGCCTTGATTATTCCAGTCTGTTTTCTTTTTTTTTTTTTAACTCTTTTCAATTACATCTTAAACTAATGCAGCAGCTGTTTGTCACATGAACTGTCAACTTTCCCCACAGAAAACCAGAAAAGGATTTGAAGGTTCAGTGAATTATTTGACAGCATTCTGCCTCTGGGAACTTTATTTAAATCCATTTCCCATCTAGGCAAAAAAAAAAATATCCCAAATATTATTGCATTAATGTCATTATCGGAAGAGTTTTGGTCGCCTATACCGGAGCCATCTTTTAAAGTGTCCTGTACGTTATCATAAATTCACTATTCTCTTGGTTCAGGTGATGGACTTTGCTCACAAGATATCGAGATCTCTTCCGACTTCTACGGAGCAGCTCATTTGGTAAGGGCTGAGAGCTTATAGAACAGAAAGACAAAAAGTACCCTAAGGTTCCAACTTAAAGGAACACCAGCAATGAAGTCTATTATAAAATAAATAGCGTATTCAACCTGACCTCCAACAGTCTGACTGGTGAGAACAGAGGGCACCAGTTTCCTGTCAACCAGGCCATCCATACCTGGGTGGGGAGGAGGGGGCATCCCTTGACTGGCACCGCCAGTCTTCCATTATCCGCCACCGATAATGTAGTCACAAGCTAGCAGCCATATGACAGCTCTGGAGAGCTGCTGCCGCTACAATGGCAGCACGGAGCACTGGTGCCCTCCTCCTCCCCCCCGTGATGAAGTGTGTTGGCACCCCTCCCCCCCCCCCCCCGCACCTTGTCCTCCTCTTAGGCTGATGCCCCCGCTGTCGCTCACCTCATCCACCCCTTCCAACCATCCTGCCTAGAGATACCTTCTTTCCATGAACAATGATTCTACCAAAAAACTTGATAAATCCCTTAGACAACTTCAGAGTGCAAATAATGGAAATTTTCCTTGCCATAAAATTCCTGCTTTCTTAATTCATGCTGCAGTCAGAGCCCGTGGACACTGCTGCTCAGGGAGCTTAATGGAGATGATGCAGCTCTAAATAGGAAAGAGCACTATTTTCTTATATGATTTATATTCCACTTTTTGCCACTTCAGAGCGCATTAATATTTCCAGTCTCTCCTCCTCCTGCAGTGGTCATTCCCGACCTCTCTGAGCATTTCTCCAGCAATCTGTGCATCTCAATACTGTTCCTTAGTATCACGTATTAGTATAAATGCTACACAAGCCAGCGAGTCCAATACAGGCAAACCTTGTACCCAAAATATTCATGGGTTGGCCGATCTTGACTGCTGGAGGATTTATCCAAGTAGGAACTGATAGCAAGGAAAATTTCCAACAGTCATGACCCACTGGATGTATCACAGTGGGACTTCATAGGAAGGATACTCAGCAGCTTGGAGAACTCTTCTCTCAAATGTCACATTGTCAACTCTGTAGTGTTTGATGAAAATACGAATGCTTTGCATAACTCCTTCACGGAGGCATACGTTTTTTCTGCATATAAAGAAACTGAGCTAGTTAAGCATGCCCATAGGAAACTCAGAGGAGTTCTATGAACTTTCTTGTATGAACAGTGATGCAAGTTCTAATATATCTTATTTATTTATTTACTTATAGGTTTTTATATACCGACAACCGTTTGCACATCGTGTCGGTTTACAGATAACTTAAAACTTTTTGGCAGTGCCATTACATTGAACAATAACTATGCGTACAAGGGAAGAACATGATAATATTACATTGAAAATAACTGTGTACAAGAGTAAATATTCAGTCACTGCCCAAGTGGCAAAGGTTATCTAGCTAACTTTAGAGACAAATTCAATAACAGCCGCACTGTTCACTATAACTGGCTATCTTATGGTTAGCTAACTTTAGGACAGCACTTTGGCATGATCAGACTTAGCCAAATAAGTTATCTGGCTAATATAACTCCTGAGTAACACTATTACAGAGGGCTAAACTTAATCGGTTCTCTATACACAATAAGTGACAACACCACTAGAGAACACAACACATCATATCACATCACACTAATATTCAATAATACATAAATGTTTAAACATATAATATAAACACCTATCTAAACAAATAAATACTAACTCATCCACACTGTCACAATCACACCATTCAATCATTAAAATAATGCACAAATATAGAATGTTTTCCCCAACTGATTAATGCAAAACTGTTCCGACAAATACTCACTGCCGTAAGTGCAATTTCAAAGTCACGTAAGTATAGATTACAGTCAAAATATATTCAAATCTTCTTAATGGAATTTAATGCAATATTTTATACAGATTCATCTGGTAGCATAAACCTCAACCAAAGAAAGACTATTAAAAGATATTTTAAGGTAAGAGAAAGCACACCACATACTTACGTGACTTTGAAATTGCACTTACGGCAGTGAGTATTTGTTGGCGTTGGAAAAGGTAAGGGTTAAATATAAATACATTTGGAAGTCACGGGTAATAATGGTGATTGAGATTGGTGCTTAAAATTTAAATTGTTTGATTGTTTTAGTGGAGTTGTTGGAAAGTGGAATATTGGCGAGAATGAGTCCCTGATGAAGCCCATTTTGCGGGTGAAACAAAGATCTTTGTCGGAACAGTTGAGTGGACGGGGAATAGTCGAACTGACGGTGTCGATACTGCGTGGGAGCAGTTAAATGGATTGTGTCCATATTGTGGATTAATTAACAGCTGAACAGACCAATAGTTTTTTATCCAATTGTTTGATGAAGATTGAGGATTGTGGCTTATATAAATTTGTTATATTGTTTAAGGTAACATCATCACGGGCAATAACATATTGAGCATTTGCATGATTTAAGAAATAATAAATTGCTTGTGATTTATGGAACAATAACATCTTTTCATGTATTGTAATTAACCATTTGGTTGGGTTATGGCTATTGGCTCATTCCTGATTTGCATTAATCAATTGGGGAAATCATTCTGTATTTGTGCATTATTTTAATGATTGAATGGTGTGATTGTGACAGTGTGGATGAGTTAGTTAGTATTTATTTGTTTAGATAGGTGTTTATATTATATGTTTAAATAAACATTTATGTATTATTGAATATTAGTGTGATGTGATATGATGTGTTGTGTTCTCTAGTGGTGTTGTAACATAACTCCTGCCCAGCATGCCCCTAAGTTATCTGGCTAAATTTTAGCCGGATAAGTGCCCAAATATGTATTTAGCTGGATGACTAGTGAGTCATCTGACTAAAAGCCTCAGAATATGACCAAAGTCTTAGAAACTGGTTCCCCTTCATTGCCAATGCCATACAAGAAGCAATTGTTAGAGTTTTTGAAGACGTTCCTGTTTTCCAAGTAATACTTTCATGCCCTCTTGAGAACCAGAGAAAAGGTTCACCTAAACATAAAATGAAGAAAATCATTTAAAGGAGAATTAACATAAGGGCAAATTTTGGAACAGTTAATAGAACCTTGTCTGTAAAAAATAATTCCAGAAAGTGACACTGAGGATAGAGCTTTTAATTCGCTTACTATCCTAGCTGAGCAAACAGTAAGCAAACCTCTATCTTAATGGTTAGAAACAGAGCCGGTGCAAGGGTATTAGGCGCCCTAGGCGAAACGTCAGCTATGCCGCCCCCCCCCCCCCCCCCCCCCGCCTCCACACACAATTAACTTACATTGTGCATTAATGAAAATAACGAAGTTTGTATTTATAACAGAACACTTATTTGACATTTTTATGCCATGTAAACCATTGAGATGATTTGTCTTATCGACGGTATAGAAACTCTTTTATAAATAAATAAATAAAAATATATAAAATAAACATAAACCAAAGCTATACTTGTTGCTCAAACAAAAAAAGCAGACACATCACATAATATTAAATAATTAAAATGGCAGTCAATCAAGAAAAATGAACTTAAAAAGCCATCTTTACTTACCCCCTCCAGCAGCTCTCTTACTCTTCTTCCATGCAGGCTGTAGTACACACCAGAAGCAGCAGTAGTGGCTAAGCTCTATACCAGGGGTCAGGAACCTTTTTGGCTGAGAGAGCCATAAACGCCACATATTTTAAAATGTAATTCCATGAGAGCCATAAAATATGTTTAAAACTAAATACAAGTAAATGTGTGCATTTTATGTAAGATCACACTTTTAAAGTACAATAAGTCTCTGAAAATATTACACCAGGCCTTAAGACACCAATACATCTCCTATTAGGAAAACGGACCAAGTCAGGCTGCTATAGAGTCCTACACAGAAACAACACACCAGCAGAAAACCTCACCTGAATCACGTGCTGTCCCTCACCTAACATAGAATAAAGAGACCAAAACGCATAACAAGAAGCATGCAGAAAAAACTGAATTGGAAACTGCAACAAGCCAGAGTCTCTGTATGCAGTGTAACAAAGGAAAAAAGAAACATCACCCATCCTTATAAAACAAATCAAGAAATATAAAATCATCAGCAGTAAAACTGTACTAACAAAAAGAACATATTTCGAAACAGCTGATGAGTGGAATATCCAATAATTAAAAACTCATATAAAACATTTCCAGATACCAACAAAATATTTAAAAATAGCAGACACAAAGACCCAGTAATGAAAAATAATAAGGATACAAAAATTTTTTTGCTCTGCATACCTGGGAACATTTGATATCCAGGTGTCCTGAGATTGTTCTGAATTAGCAGGAGGTGGGGTGGTTTGCTTGGAACTTTCTCCTCTCTCAGTCACATACCAGCGCTCTCTCTCACACTGGCTCTCAATGACACACCTGTACACACATGCTCTCCATACTCACATATACACATGCTTTTTCTCTCTCATATAGGCTCTTAATTACACATTTACACACATGCTGTCTATCTTTTCACGCTTACACACACACACAGGCTTTCAATCACATAAATACATGCTGTCTTTTTCTCTCACACACAGACTCTCATTCACATGCTTACAAACATGTCCTCTCTTTCTCTCATTTACACACAGGCTCTCAATCACATACTCACATGCTCCCTCACCTAAATCAGCTCTCAATCACACACAGACACACATGGTCTCTCTCTCTCATTTAAACACAGGCTCTCAATCACATACTCACATGCTCCCTCACCTAAATCAGCTCTCAATCACACACAGACACACATGGTCTCTCTCTCTCATTTAAACACAGGCTCTCAATCACATACTCACATGCTCCATCACCTAAACCAGCTGTCAATCAGACACAGACACACATGATCTCTCTCTTATACACACAGGCTCTTAATCATACATACACATGATTTCTCTCACACACAAAGGATCTCAATCATACACACATACTCTTTCACACAAACTTACACATACAGGTTCCCAATGGTAAACTTATTCAACCAAGCTTTCCCATAACATCAACCTGCGAAATATCCCTGCCAATATCCCCTCAGTGGTAACACGCTAGAGAACTATATAGATCTTCTCTAGAAATCACATGATCCTTGGCAGTCTATTATCTTTGGCAGACTATTATCTTTGGCAGTCTATCATTAAAACCCAGCCTCTAGCCTATATTAGGCACCGCTCATGTTAATTATGTTATTACCCCCATATATCTTAATCCAAGTTAATTCGACCGGTTCATTGTAAGACATTTACTTGTCATTGTTGTTATTGTTTAAAATGTAAACCGAATTGATCAATAATTTTGTTATTGGAAAGTCGGTATAGAAAAATGCTAAATAAATAAATAAATAAATACAGGTTCCCAATGGTAAACTTACATTCATGCTCTCTCTCTCACAGGCAGGCTCTCAATCACAGACATACTCTCTTTCACATACACAGGCTCTCAATCATTCACATACATGCAATCTCTCACTCACACACACAGGATCTCAAACACACATGCTTGCTCGTTCATTCACTCTCTCTCTCCCCCACCCCGGGAACTCGCGGCAGCAGCAGCCTCCTCCCAACGCTAACCTCTTCATTTTCAGCCCTCACGGAGGCGGAGTCCCATCGGCCGCGGTTGAAACTCCATTTTCCTCCGAGCCGCGCTGCAGTCTTCTTCCCGTTGGACACTAGCGTGGCCTCTTCTTCCCGCGCAGGCACCCGATGCTCTCCACTTCCTCTTCCGGGCCGCGGGAAGAAGAGAGCACGCTGGTGCCGCTGAGTCAGCGGCACCAGCGTGCTCTCTTCTTCCCGCGGCCCGGAAGAGGAAGTGGAGAGCATCGGGTGCCTGCGTGGGAAGACTCCCGCGCAGGCACCCGATGACTCCAGCGCTGGCACCCGGCTGACTCCAGTCGTGCCCGGCGTGCTCTCTTCTCCTCCCCCCCCCCCCCCGCGGCCCGGAAGAGGAAGTGGAGAGCATCGGGTGCCTGCGCGGAAGAAGAGACCACACTAGCGTGGTCTCTTCTTCCCGCGCAGGCACCCGATGCTCTCCACTTCCTCTTCCGGACCGCGGGGGGGCGGGAAGAAGAGAGCACGCCCGGTGCCGCTGACTCCAGCTGTCCTGCCGCGTTCCGCCCGGGCTGACAGCAAAGGACTCACATGCGTGAAAGCGCGGCTCTCTTAATTTTACCGGGGCAGTGCCGCCCCCGGGAAGCTGGCGCCCTAGGCGACCGCCTAGTTCGCCTAATGCTTCCGCCGGCCCTGGTTAGAAAATAAAGAGAAATTGAATCCACGAGCTCAAATGAAAGCTTCGTAAGAGCATCTAACAGAATATTCAAACTGCAATTGGTAGCCTCATTATCACGCAAATTCACTGGCCTGAAAAATCTCAGCACATCTATGAACGAAGGCTAAACATTACCAAGAATCAATGCCTGATATTAGAAACAGAAGCCACCTGAACCCCAAGAATACTAACGCTCAGGCTTACATCTTGGCTGTGACCTCTCTCCAGTCAAGTCTGCTTGTCTTTGCAATCAAAGTAAACTGCCTGAATAAGGCATAATAGGCTTAGAAGCATTCCTTACTCCCAACTGACTTGAGATTACTCTGTAACCCTTTTCTCAAAGGGATCTTATCCTTCAGGACACACAAAAGAATGTCTCTCTCTCTGGAGGCTGTATCTCCTGCCACTCCACCCCCTCCTGGTGCCAGTACCCCAGGAGTGAATCCTTTTCTACGGGGGAGGGAGGGAGCTATTGCTTGTGGTAAATCTCTTATAGTGTGTAGCTGCTTAGTGTGGTGCTGATGCTTGGCAGGGCCAAAGGAACAGCAGGACACAGGTCTGGGTGTTCAAAGAAGGAACCTTTACTGATTTCTTCAAACCAATTAATGTCCAAGTGAAATGAGCAATTTTGCAGGTGAGTGCCCTTTTTCCCCTCTGTGTATGTGTTGGTTGCTCAGGTTCCTGAGGAATTCCTGACTCTCCTGAATCTGAGGGCTTCAGTGTCCCGGACTCTGGAGGGAATCCTACGCTGTGAGGGAATCACCTTAGAGGTTTAAACAGCCCTAACCCGAGTTCCAGTAGGCTTCAGTTACCCAGCCTGCGCCTGTGCCCTGGGGGAAGGTCCCAGGGAGGGTCTTCAAGATCAAGTCTTCTTTCTCCTGTCTCCTTTTCATGACCCCTCAGTGGAAGAGGCCTGATATGGAACGACAAGACTGGCCAAATACCTCTCCAGACCCCCAAAGTGGAGGGGTGGCAAAAGAACCTCCTCAAACCAAAAGTGGGATTCAAGTTACTTCACAGCAAAATTCTTCTCTCGAGTGAGCACTGTCACTCTAGCCCCTTTTTCTTTGGCTAGGAGACTACAGGTCTTCAGTTCCCAGGTTCCAGCATCCGGGGGGGTGACCTTTTCTAAGGAACCTCCAAGTTCTCACTTCCAGTCTCAAAAAATCCTCAATTTAGTACAATTTGGCATAAAGTCTCTATAATTCTCAGGGCAGCCACACTTTAGACAGAGATGTCCCTTAACAAACAGAACACCTAATGAGGGATAGAGGCCTCACTTAGGGGACGATGCAATAAAAGTGCATTGAAAGCGGGCGCACTCCCAGGTACCTCTCCTGGGTATGCGATGCAATATTTAAATGAGAAACCGTGCTGCCAAGGAGGCACTAGGGTCGATTGCACGCCTCTAGCGCCTCCTTGGCAGAGGTCGCCCAGGAGAGGTCGGCTCTCCGCGGGTTAGGAAAGCGGAAGGTCAATTTTATGAGCATCCATTTCCTTTACTTGACCACCGGCACATTTTTTTACACGCGTTAATTTTTAAGCATAAAAACGTGCGGATTCGGCACACGTTTTTTGTTTGCATGAGGGGTGAATAGCTAATAGCCTCATCAACATGCATTTGCATGTGCTGAGCGCTGCTAGTTTCACGACGCGTTGGACGTGCATTGTGGATGCACTAATTCCCTTACAGCATAAGGGGCTGAGCCCCTTAGGCAGAAACTAAAAAGAGCTCCTTCCTCTCCAAGAGCTAAAACAAAAACCACACCTACTATCCTCTCAGCCCCTAGTTATTAACAAGGTCCACCCATTCAGGCTGCCTAGAGGAAGAGCTGAATTGTGGTATTCCTTGTAGATGATTCATAGGCTACGAGGGACATCTAGTGGCCAACCCGTAGGGAAGCCACAACTCTATCACAGCAGGCCTTGTTTCTCAGGGCATCCTTTTTAATCTCCAGGCTCTCAAATTCAGAAACTGCAAATTGGGATGAAGAATGAGCTTTGAATTACAATGTCTGGAACTTCTCATAATCTGAGACCCAGCAACTTTGGAAACCAAGGCTGTCTCAACCAGAAAGGTACCATGGGCATTACTTCTGTTTAGCAATATCACTCCTTTGCTGGCACTGAAAGCAGCATTTTCCAAACAGGAACAATGTACAGAAATGCTTTTATTTTATTCCTAGTTCTACGCGAACACATCTCTAGCCACTACCCTGCCATCCTTGAAGAAATCAAGAACCTCAGCTGCTTCATGTTGTTCTCTTTGACAAGCATAACTCATTGAACAAAAATGGGCTGAAGGTCTCTATCTTGAGATCTTTTTTCTGGGACCAAAGAAATATTGCTCAGTCTGCCTGCACATGCAAATGTCCTACAATATGAATTGCTGACAAATTTATCACATTTTGTTCTTGTCATATCCATACCGAGGATCTCTCTGGGTTGGAGTTGGAGATTCAGGGATTTCAATGAAATCTCCAGGTCTACGGAGTCACCTGGGAAGTCTCAAGGTACTAGCCCCTCCCCTCTTGTTTCCTGCAAGCTGCCTACAAACAAGAAGAAACAACAGAAGGGGAGGAGCTGGATTAGAGAGCAGAGTAGCTCTTCCTTGCTCTGCTCTGTCCACTCCAACCTCACCCTATAACCTCCAGATCCTTGTACAACAGGAAGGGAGATCCTAAATTATGAAGCAGAGTAGTTCTTCTCTTCTCTTTTATGTCTGCTCTAACCTCTGACTGCTCCTCCCTTTCTGTTCCCTGCATGCTCCCTGGAAGGGGAGGATATGGCGCAGGATGCAGAGAGCTGTTCTCTGCTAAATGGGAGCTCTGGGTCAGGAAGGAGACAAGGGAGAGCAGAGCATGCTGAGATCAGGGAAGGGGGAAGTGCTGGGGGGGGGGAGGGGGTCAAACCCAGGGAAGGGGAAATGTGCAGGGGGTCAGGCTTGGGGATAAAGGAAAGTGAGCACTGGGGTAATCCCTGAAGTAGAGGGGAAAACATATATATAAAGAGAGAATGTCTATGTGTATACAAGAGAGAATGAAGCAAAGGAATTAGAAAATAGAAAGGTGACTAGATACCTCCCTTCCACTCCCCTCTCTCCTACCCTACTCCGGCCCTTAGGGTGACCACACCGACCCTCAGGGTGACCACAACTCAAAAGTTCCCAGGTATGTCCATATCAGAGCCTTGATGTCTGTTGGATCAAGCTGGCACTCCTTGTGCTACCTTCTTTGTTGAAATATTTCAGCATCATCATGCTGTCTGATATGATTCTCACTCACTTGTAATAAATCTGATCTCGAAAAGCCGTCAAGGTCATAAAGACAGCCCTCATTTCCAGGCCATTCATATGCAGGGGCTTGCCTTGTGAACATTAAAGCTGCTGCTTTCAGAATGATACAGGAAGGTGATTCCTCATCCCCTGAGGTTTGTGTCTGTAGTAATTTGCACCCACTGTGACCTACACCCAGGCTTTTGATTTGCCTGTATTCAATCAGGCCATCCACCAGTGCTTAGAATCTCTGATGCCCCTTTTCAAGCTCAGTGATTCTTGAGGTCTGATCTGGGTACAGGCCAAATACTACATGAGCCAGTATTGCAGGACTGTACTAAGAAATCATCTCTACATTAGACAGCATGAGGGCAATTTTTATAGGCATTTACCTAAGCAAATCTCCCACAAGCTGCCTGCTTGTGGGAGATTCCTTTAATTGCAGATGGCAATGGTCAAATGGGCCTCTGAACTCAGCCTCTTTTCTGGAATCCCACCCCAGGGACCCCATAACCCACCTGCGTTGGTTCCTGCAAATGCATCTTTAACATCAGCATACTTTCCTGTGGCTAAGGGTTGGCAGCACCCAAGAAACAAGTAGCAAGATTTGAAGCCTGCCTACCCACAATTCTATAGAATAAAGACCCCAAAAAATAGCAAAAAGAATGAGCTCAACAAATAATTATATATTCTGCTATGACATAAAGCTCTTGTCCCATCTCTTAATGAAAGTATAAGACAACCATCATATAGTGTCACTCTGTGCAAACGGCTTAAATATGAAGCCTATGAAGCACAAGGACTTTTTAATCATAGGTCGCTTATATTGAGTTCATATATTCTCCTGACTGGAGCTATAAATACATCAGAGAGGTGCACTACTTATGAGAACGTAATGTGCACCTATCTCTGGAACTGGCAGTCTCTTGTGTGCTCCTGAAGTCTATCCTCCGACACTGCGGTGTTTCGGAGCATAAGACTCCTTCCTCAGGGAGCTTCAGGAGAATCTTGCTGCCTTTGAATTAAAATTACTCTTGGGTGGTCAGCTGTATGCACTGGTCAGGAAAGTTATACATGTGCACCAAGCTGAGTGCTACCTGCTTAAATTTTTTCTGTCCGCGGCTGATGACTAATGACAGTAAAAATGTACTTCAAGCATTGCTGGCCTAGGGCGGCGTCCCTTTGGATGATATCAAAGATGTTGGAGAGAATGGTCCCTTGGAAGATGATAGGGGGAGGGGGGAGGGGGGAGAGGGAAGAGGGTCTCCCAAAGGCTGCAGATCTGTGTCAGGCTGAGCCCAATATCTCTTTAAGGCCATGCATTGGATGGAAGAGAAGCAGCAGACAAAGCTGTTGGGTGTTCAAGGCGGCGGCGGTGTAGAGCAAGCAGGCCGCAGATGAATGCTGGCTGCAAGGGCCACATCATAAGCAGGAACTGGGGAGGACTGTCCCCCCTTCAGGAGTAGTAGAGCAGAGGATTCCGGAGGTGCAATTTCTTTAGGTCATAACATGTCACTGTGGGCTCTTGGCAATATCAAAAGGTTGCCAGAAGAAAGATGCCTCCAGGGTTGCCAACTGCCCGTACTTTTACCCACTGAGAAAAAAAGAGTTGTGGGTCTAGGTCATGGAAGGAAAACGTGAAAACATCGCATGTACTTTCTAGCATGCAATTTACAACTATTGGAAAGCAGATGCGAAGTCCATAGATACTTCTGAACCCACAGTGTGCATGCTGGATAATTTTACAAGTTAAATTTTGTGGGAGGTCTTCCTTGGAAAATGAACTTCCAAGCTGCATTGAGGGAATGAATATATTGCCCCATTATGCACAGAGCTATGTCCTCATGTGACAAGAGTTGAATATCCTCCAAACTGACTCATCTCTATTTTTGCTGCATGCAAAAAAAAGCCACAAACTCAGTTAACTCCTGATATTCAATCATTTACAAGGCTCAGATATGTTGCAGAGTAGAGACCAACTTCCCATTGACAGCTTCTCTTCTCAATTAGATGACTTCAATAAACATTTAAAGGCATTTCAATAAGATCTGAAGTCTATGAAATATACAAAATTTGTACAAGAGATTCAGGAATATATTCAATGAAGTATTTACTCATGGATATCTAGATCACAACCCTCCAAAAAGAGGGTGACTTTCGACCTCTCATCATCTACCTCATTGGAAGAATCTTCGGAGGATGAACTCCCATGACTTATTGCCTCTGTCTTTACTACCTCCTTTGCACCACTAGCTTTTTCAAGGTCTTTTTTAGACCTACATCCGAACTATCAGCTGCCAAGACAAAGTCCTGGTGGCAGAACTCTGCCTCCAATTCCCTCCAGACTTGCATGGATCACCAGGTTGCAATCCCAGGGGCAGAAAGACCCTTGGCAGTTGCTACCTCTGACACTTTGGTAGGGTTTAATTTATCCTCTAAAACCATATCTCCTTCGGAGATTCACCTCCTTGAGAAAGGTTTGTCATTTTTTTCCTTCTTTATGATACGATGCTTTTGAGACTCAGAACTCTGAAGATCTGTTTATTTTTTTCGACAATACGATCTACATATGATGGGTCTAGGATTTCCCAAAAGTCCACGTCTTCCACCAGACCAAGCCAATCCTCTACTTATATCTTCTGAGAGACTTGTTTTATTTGATTTTCAATCTTTTGAATCTGAGAACCATTATTTTTTTCAAAATATGTCTGTCTCAGATCAAGCTTTGACTTCTATTCTATCAGATGACTCAATTATCATCAAACTTGCAGACAAAGTGGGAAGAGTAGTACTGATGAACTGGACACAATATATATCTGAGATAAAACGGCAATTAGTGGACCAGATCTACACTACCCCTCTGATTTCTTACCCGACCACTATGCTATGTGACCAGATATCTGTCCTTATATCACAGGCCCTTAATGCTTGCCTCATTACCTCTTGAGAAACCCATTTCTCACTGAACTTCACCCTCATATGCTGGTCTTTTACATCCACCCAAAGATACATAAATCTTTATGTAATCCCTAAGGTAGACTGATCATCTCTGAAATAGGTTCTCTTTTAGAACCCCTATCCTTGTTTGTTGACATTTTTTTAAGACCTTTAATCCCTTTGCCTCCGTGATATGTATGTGATTCAGGCCATTTTATCACTTTAATTTGGCAACAATCTTTACCACCCTCTCATATCTTATTGGTGACAATGGACCCTGAATCTCTCTACTCTAATAACCCAAAGCGATAACCATTATCCATACCGCACTCTCCAACTGCTCAGAGATTCCACAGCCTCTAGTGCTCTTCCTGTTGGCCTTTTTTGCATTGCTTTTATTAATAATTTATTTCCTTTAATGGAAATATTTATCAACAGATTAAAGGCACGGCAATGGAAGCCACTATGGACCATGACATGGCCTGCCTTTAAGCATCAAACTTTGAAATCAAGATAATATATCCCTCCATTTTTTGGCCTTTCATTAAAATCTGTTTGAGATATATTGATGATACCTTTTTGATTTCAGAAGGGATGGAGCTGCAATTCTACATGTTTTAGACTGATTAAAATCATGTAACCTCCATCTCCAGTTCTCTGCGACTGTCCTCCCATTCCCAATTTTATTTCTGAATGTGAAAGTGTGGATGGCTGATAACTAGGTTTTTTTTTACCTCTATTTATAGAAAGCCCATTGATAAAAACATACACTTGTTTTACAATAGTTGCCACCCAAGCAATCTGCAAGATAATATTCCCATGGGACAATTTTTTCGTTTGTGCCGCTTATGCATAACTCATGAAGAAATTACAGAACAAGCACAGATTATGTCCTCAAACTTCTTGCATCGTGGTTACTCAGCTAAAATTGTGAAACACGTAGAAACATGGATTACATTAACCATGACCTACTTTTCACTAAATCATCTTCAATTGATGAGGATGTCATTACTTGTGTCCTCCCATATTTCTCAGCGAGCCAACATGCATGTTCATTGATTTGCTGACACAGGTCCTGCTTACAGCCTCACTTGATCTTTCGGAGACATCTCCATTTTGCAGTCCCCTCACTTGATTGACAGGTCCTCTCATGTGACCTACTTTTGGCACCATTTGTAGCTATTGTTGACTATTTAACATATCTGCACTGGAATTTCCTGTTTCATACTATAAATTGTTACAGAATTGGTAAATTGTGTATTGTTGTTTTCCTTAATCTGGACAATGATGTAATTTACACTCTTTTTGACGCTTTGATATTTTACCTTATAACAGATTGCAGAAGTCATTCATCCTTGCTTTCATAAGTTCTGAAAGCTTTTGAAGTTCTGAAGTTTGGCTGAGCTGTGCCTCGATTTGTAGATGGAGTCTGTGTTATCTTAATGTTTCCTGTAATGTCCTTCAAATAATGCTGTATTTGATCTTTTGTAACAGATGTAAGGTCCCTCCCGATGCATGATACGTGTGGGGGGACCATTTACCTGCAATGAAAACTGGCTGTCTCATGACACATCATAAAGAAACCCAATAAATGTTTACAAAGCTTTAAGAAATTGATTGGAATTTCTGAATTGTTTGACCCTCCTTTTACCAATTAATGGACACTATTTGATGGTTGGGCTGTTAACCGTTTTATGTTTTCTACAGCATAAAGAAATTGTTCTTGCAAATCTGCAGTGGCCATCCTTAGCTGATCCTTGCTCTTGTGGTGAACATAAGAAAGTCCATATTCGGAGCCATTTAGCCAACTAATTTACAAGTTATCCAGCTAAATGGCAAGTGTTTGAATATTGGTACACTTATCCAGCTAGATTTTAGCCAGATAGATCATTATGCAGCCAAAACCTAGCCAGATTTAAAAAAAAAAAAAAAAAAAAAAAAAAGAGGTATTCCTCTTTTAGGGGTAAGCCTAAATTATTCGGCTAACTTAGCTGATTTCCAATTTAATCCAGCTAAATTAGTCGGATAACTTTGTGCCTACCTCAGATCATGTCTGAAGTTATTTGGCCTTGTATAGCCGGATAGCTTAAGACTAACTAGCTATGTTCAAAAGAATTTAACTGGTTAAGCGGTTCTGTATACAAAAAGAAAAAAGTGTATGGTGGGCCTACTGTCCAATAACCACCCCACCCCACCAGTATTTCATAATTGGCTCTGCAGGGGCCGAGCAACCCCATCCCTTCCACACAAACCACTCTGAAGCATTTTAAAAATATGTTGCAGGGTTACAGATCAGTCCCCTCCCTTCCCCACTTTGTTTTCATAATGAGGTTGCCTCCCCCACCCCAAACTGCAACCCTCTACCCATCTGCAATCTCAGGTACAGGATCCCCTCCTCACCATCTATTCATTTATATTCAGACATGTAGCTCGATAACTTTAGGGAATATATTCAGCAGGAAGTTTATCCCACCAAATATTTGGGACAAATATCTGGCTAACTTTAGCCGTATAACTTGTCTGCTTGCTAGCTTACTAAATATGCCCTCCAAAGAGAAGGGTTGGGGTAATTTTGTAAGCGCCAATATAAATCAGACAGCAAACATGCGCATAAGTCACATCCATTTGCAAAGTAAATTTAAACGCATATGTTCGCTTTGAAAATTATCCCACCAAATCTATACACTTGCTATTCTGTGTGCATACATTTGTCTTTAAATTTTAATGCATACTTTTGAAAATCCAAAAATAAATGCTTACGGGTAATCCCCATCTCTATTTTCACCCTCAGAAACCCCCTCCTTCTCAGTCTAGATAAAGTTAAGTGCACGCAGGATATACCCACATATGTGTACCTGCATATCGGGCGGGCAATATAACAGTCCATTTCTGAAGGTAAAGCTATGTTTTCCCTGTGGAAATGCCTTGAAAATCACCCTAAATATGGCACGTCTTTCTTCTCTGTTTCTTATATCTTTCTGAAGATGTTAATATCTTTTTCATATAACTATATTCCATTTTTCAAGCTTTCATTCTAGTCAGCCTTTGCAAGGCTTTTGGTATCTATCATATTCTTTATTTTTCCCCTAAAATTCAGCCAGCATTATGCACAATAAGCTCAGTTTATCATCATCACACTCAGGGTACCGAACTGAAAGCAACATAACAGCAGCTAGAGCTGTTTTGCATCTGTGCTACTTATCAAGGAGTTTTGTTCTAGAACATAAGTGTGTCATTTTACTTTCCAATACATATGTTAATGAGCTGTTTTGCACCTGTTTGTGTAAACTTTGCATCTGTTGGCAGCGCACTTCTTTATTGTGGCAAGACTTCGTAAAGAAATGCAAAACCCCTTAAAAACCATGATGACTCAAAATCCATTTAAATCATCTCCGATATCATTCATCCGCATACATTACTGCGGAAGTCATTAGTTCCATTTTGGCGGCAGCTTTGTTGTGAGACTGCTGTTAGCCAATGTGCCTTTATCTTTTTCGACTGTCACCTTCACTACGCTGCTTCATTGCCAAACAATTCCATCGAATTTCTGACAGCCCACACTCATGCTGGCTATGAAATTAAAAAAAAAAAAAAAGAAAGAAAGCAGATCCCTAGATTGGGAACTTTAAAATAAAATGCAGCATAAGCACACTAATTACGCTACCGTACAGATCGCTCAGAATCTGCCAGTACCCATGGGCAATTTTCAGGTTGCATTGCTATGGGACAGAAATTCCTAGAATGTAACCTTGGTTGTTTTGTATGATGCCTGCTTTGGCAAATGTAAAGACTCGAGGGACAGTATTAAACCAGAACTGATTCCAAAATGGGTGTAAATAAAAATAGGTACGCAGCGTTTGGAAGCACTTCCAGCTCAAGCGTTCAAACGAATCGAGCCTCCTAACTCCGGCGTTAGGTAGCTAGATTGGACGGTCTGAAAATTTACCCTAACAGAGCAGCTAACTTTAGCCATTTAGTGACAGTCGATCAGACCGAGGGCATGTTTAGTTCAGGGGAGGGCAGTTAGGCACTCGAATCTAGGAGCTTCCATAGCAAAGCCTAAATCTAACTGCTCAGATTATGGGCAGCTACATTTGAGCTAATTTTCAACTGCAAATCTAGTTTCCTAGGTTCAGCTGAAAAGGAGCTTAATTTAACTGCCCGAAATTGGAGCGGCTAACTAAGGTGCTGTGCCGCAAGCTAAAAACCAGCCCCCTTAGTGAACCAGAATGCTCCTTTAGCCTATATACAATACTGTGCTATATTCAGGGACGGTAACGCACGGGCGCACATGGATGCACATACGCCGGCTTGTGCCAAAGGACGCGGTCATATTATAACAAGCTCGTGTATATGTACGCATGGTATAAAGCAGGCTCTACGTGCGTACATGTGCGCACAAATGCCGCCTCTGCCGCATAACTGAGGGGGATCTTAATAGACGCGTGCCGATGCAATTACCAGTCTCTCCCCAGTTCATTCCCAGTTTGCCCAGGTAAGGGATAAGACTTCCTAACCCCCCAGTAGTCTTCTTTTACCCTCTTAGCCCCAACCCTTACTGACTAGCCTAGGTTTTTTTTTAATTTTATTACTTACACGCCATCCGTAGCAGTAGTAAAGTTACGCGGCAGGGGACCGCAGCGCGCGCTTGTGCACGCACATTTCATGTTAAAGTCTCGGAATGCCCATGCCCCACCCAGTCCACGCCCGACCCCTCGTTTTGCAACTTATTTGTGCGCATACTGGGAGATAAGCGCGCACTCAGGCGCCTTGTAAAGTCCGTGCTGCGCACCCCAGCCGCACATACTCACACATGCACTGGGCTTTTAAAATTCACCCATAGGGGTGTAAATCCAGGCCAATGACGCAATTACCATCTACACTTTGGCATCATTGGTTATAATAAAAAGCTAATTTGTTACAGAAATGGAGGCAGAAGGAATTCTGACTGACATAAATTATAATGTGGCCCCTGTGTACCACAGAAGTGTAGCACAAGGTGGAGATGTTTCCCTTATGGGAAGTCTGCAAAGGTTGCACTGAGGGAAAGTGAGAAGGTTCTAGTGCTTAAAAGTCCTCTTTTTGACAGACAGCCTGTTACAGCCCTTCTGAACTTGGTTTAAGGAGAAGTTTATAAAAACCCTGACTATACTTGGCCTGGGGCTTCTCCAGGGGTGCATGATCTAAACTGAGGATGTAGCTGCGACCCTCTCCCAGGGTTATAATAGGAGAGAAGAAGGAGTTAAGGCAAAGATTCTCTCACCCAGAGTCTCAGGAAGTCCGAAGGAAAGGAAACTATGACTTTTAAAATACTTTTTTGAAGATTTAAAGAAACCTGTATTTAATTGTGGAGGGAACTTGCTTGGAGCAGGAGGCAACTGTGCCAGCAAAGACTCTCTGCAGGGCTCGGTGGATTCCTGTCTGCAAAGCCAGAGCGGGTTCTTCCTTGAGCTGATCAAGACATTGTGAGAAACTAATTTTGGTAATGGAAAGGAAAGGAGGGCCAGGTTAGGCCTAAGAAGATATGGAGTAAAGACGTAGAGAAAAGTATTATTACTGAACAGCACTGATTAAAAAGTAAACTCTTACTAAGGAAAGAGCAAGGATAAAGTAGTAACTGATATGGAGTAAAGACGTAGAGAAAAGTAATATTATTACTGAGTAGCACTGATTAAAAAGTAAACTCTTACTAAGGAAAGAACAAGGATAAAAAGGAGTAAGTGATATGGAGTAAAGACGTAGAGAAAAGTATTATTACTGAACAGCACTGATTAAAAAGTAAACTCTTACTAAGGAGAGAGCAAGGATAACAAAGTAGTAATTGATATGGGGTAAAGACGTAGAGAAAAATATTATTACTGAACAGCACTGATTAAAAAGTAAACTCTTACTAAGGAAAGAGCAAGGATATAAAAGGAGTAATTGGTATGGAGTAAAGACGTAGAGAAAAGTAATATTATTACTGAACAGCACTGATTAAAAAGTAAACTCTTACTAAGGAAAGAACAAGGATAAAAAGGAGTAATTGGTATGAAGTAAAGACGTAGAGAAAAGTAATATTATTACTGAACAGCACTGATTAAAAAGTAAACTCTTACTAACGAAAGAGCAAGGATAAAGTAGTAACTGATATGGAGTAAAGACGTAGAGAAAAGTAATATTATTACTGAACAGCACTGATTAAAAAGTAAACTCTTACTAAGGAGAGAGCAAGGATAACAAAGTAGTAATTGATATGGGGTAAAGACGTAGAGAAAAGTAATATTATTACTGAACAGCACTGATTAAAAAGTAAACTCTTACTAAGGAAAGAGCAAGGATAATAAAGGAGTAATTGATATGGAGTAAAGACATAGAGAAAAGTATTATTACTGAACAGCACTGATTAAAAAGTAAACTCTTACTAAGGAAAGAGCAAGGATATAAAAGGAGTAATTGGTATGGAGTAAAGACGTAGAGAAAAGTAATATTATTACTGAACAGCACTGATTAAAAAGTAAACTGTTACTAAGGAAAGAACAAGGATAAAAAGGAGTAATTGATATGGAGTAAAGACGTAGAGAAAAGTATTATTACTGAACGGCACTGATTAAAAAGTAAACTCTTACTAAGGAAAGAGCAAGGATATAAAAGGAGTAATTGGTATGGAGTAAAGACGTAGAGAAAAATATTATTACTGAACAGCACTGATTAAAAAGTAAACTCTTACTAAGGAGAGAGCAAGGATAACAAAGTAGTAATTGATATGGAGTAAAAACGTAGAGAAAAGTGTAATATTATTACTGAACAGCACTGATTAAAAAGTAAACTCTTACTAAGGAAAGAGCAAGGATAACAAAGTAGTAATTGATATGGAGTAAAGACGTAGAGAAAAGTAATATTATTACTGAACAGCACTGATTAAAAAGTAAACTCTTACTAAGGAAAGAGCAAGGATAAAAAGGAGTAATTGATATGGAGTAAAGACGTAGAGAAAAGTAATATTATTACTGAACAGCACTGATTAAAAAGTAAACTCTTACTAAGGAAAGAGCAAGGATAAAAAGGAGTAATTGATATCGAGTAAAGACAGAGAAAAGTAATATTATTACTGAACAGCACTGATTAAAAAGTAAACTCTTACTAAGGAAAGAGCAAGGATAAAAAAGGAGTAATTGATATCGAGTAAAGACAGAGAAAAGTAATATTATTACTGAACGGCACTGATTAAAAAGTAAACTCTTACTAAGGAAAGAGCAAGGATAACAAAGGAGTAATTGGTATGGAGTAAAGACGTAGAGAAAAGTAATATTATTACTGAACAGCACTGATTAAAAAGTAAACTCTTACTAAGGAAAGAGCAAGGATAAAAAGGAGTAATTGATATCGAGTAAAGACAGAGAAAAGTAATATTATTACTGAACAGCACTGATTAAAAAGTAAACTCTTACTAAGGAAAGAGCAAGGATAAAAAGGAGTAATTGATATCGAGTAAAGACAGAGAAAAGTAATATTATTACTGAACAGCACTGATTAAAAAGTAAACTCTTACTAAGGAAAGAGCAAGGATATAAAAGGAGTAATTGGTATGGAGTAAAGACGTAGAGAAAAGTAATATTATTACTGAACAGCACTGATTAAAAAGTAAACTCTTACTAAGGAAAGAGCAAGGATAAAAAGGAGTAATTGATATCGAGTAAAGACAGAGAAAAGTAATATTATTACTGAACAGCACTGATTAAAAAGTAAACTCTTACTAAGGAAAGAGCAAGGATAAAAAGGAGTAATTGATATCGAGTAAAGACAGAGAAAAGTAATATTATTACTGAACGGCACTGATTAAAAAGTAAACTCTTACTAAGGAAAGAGTAAGGATAACAAAGGAGTAATTGATATGGAGTAAAGACGTAGAGAAAAGTAATATTATTACTGAACAGCACTGATTAAAAAGTAAACTCTTACTAAGGAAAGAGCAAGGATAAAAAGGAGTAATTGGTATGGAGTAAAGACGTAGAGAAAAGTGTAATATTATTACTGAACAGCACTGATTAAAAAGTAAACTCTTACTAAGGAAAGAGCAAGGATAAAAAGGAGTAATTGATATCGAGTAAAGACAGAGAAAAGTAATATTATTACTGAACAGCACTGATTAAAAAGTAAACTCTTACTAAGGAAAAAGCAAGAATAACAAAGTAGTAATTTTTTCTTGCTGTGAGGCGAGAGGCTTTGAAAAGCAGCTGCATTTTTTCCGCTGGACTGTTACTGTTTCTGCTATCCTGTTTCGATGTTTTATTCGGACTCTTATCAGTAAGCTATTTTTTTGTGGGAGCGCAGATTTTGAGTGAATACTGGTTTATTTCGTGGGAGTGTCCATGGCCCCAGCTCTGGCCATGCAGCTTATCCTGGCCCCAGCTCATGGCCCCAGAGATCTTCAACACCCCCCCCCCCCCCCCCAACCTCAGAAGAGTGAACCTAGTGCCCTCCAAGGCTGGGAAGGAGGATCCCAACAGGAACTGGGGTTATAACAAGAACCTGTAGCTTTCTGTCTCCACCTCCTCCACTGGGAGGCTGTTCCACGCATCCTTCACCCCTTTCTGAGAAGCAATATATATTTTCTGACTGACTCTTATCCCTCCTGGAGTCTCATACTGTGACCTTTTGTTCTAGAGCATTCGTTCCTCTGAAAAAAAAAAAGGTTTACTTCTCGTACATTTATACCTCGGAGGTATCCAAATAACTCCGTCATACCCCCCCCCCATCTCTCCTCTCCTCTAAGATGTACATCAGGATTTTTTTTTTTTTTCAATCGGGCTTTCTGCGGAACTGAAGAGTTCCAGGAACATCCGCAGAGGGCTCCCTCGTATGCTGCCAGTACCACCCCAGAGCAGCTCTTCCTTTCTGGCACTTCTCAGGGGTTTGTGAAGTGTGGCGCCCACTCTATCTCTCTCTGTTGCCACGGACTCACAAGGATTCGGGTAACGCATGGATGAAACTCACGGAGGGCCACCCGGTGCCACAAGACGGCAGGCTTTATTTTTGCTTTTCCTCCTTTTTCCTCACTTTATAAGGGTGCCGCCGGTTAGAAACATAGAAATGACGGCAGAAAAGTACCAAATGATCCATCCAGTCTATCCAGCAAGCTTATGGCAGTATCTGCTGCCATAAGCTGTGCCGTGCAGGTTACCCCCATTCTTATCAGTTTCCCAAACCGTGAAAGTCAGGGGCCTCGTTGGTTACTGTCTGAATCCAATTCCCTGTTACCCCCATGCTTATTTATTTCCTCAGACCGTAAAAG